>NW_028327508.1:0-32500 GCF_031878675.1 Megascapheus bottae
TGGTAAGTGTAGGGGTTAGGGTTAAGGTTAGGGTTAGAGTTAGGATTATGGTTAGGGTTAGGTTCAGGGTAAGGGTTACGGTTTGGTTTAGGGTTAGGGTTATGGTAAGGGTAAGGGTTAGGTTTAGGGTTAGGGTTAGTTTAGGGTTAGGGTTATGGTTAGGGTTAGGGTGAGTATAAGGGTTATGGTTAAGGTTAGGGTTAGGGTTAGGTTTAGGGTTAAGGTTATGGTTTGGTATTAGGGTATGTGTAAGTGTTAGGGTTAGGTTTAGGGTCAGGGTTAGGGTAAGGGTAAGGGTAAGGGTTAGAGTTAAGGTTAGGTTTAGTGTTAGGGTTAGGGTTAGTGTTAGGGTAAGGGTAAGGGTTAGGGTTAGCATTAGGTAAGGTTTAGGGTTAGGGTTAGGGTTATGGTTAGGGTTATGTTTAGGGTTACGGTTTGTTTTAGGTTAGGGTTAGGGTTAGGGTAAGGGTATGTGTTAGGTTTAGGGTTAGGGTTAAGGTTAGTGTTAGGGTTAGCATAAGGGTAAGGGTAAGGGTTAGGGTTAGGATTAGGGTTAAGATAAGGGTAAAGGTTAGGGTTAGGGTTAAGTTTATGGTTAGGATAAGGTTTAGGGTTAGGTTTAGGGTAAGGGATAAGGGTTAGGGTTAGGGTTAGGGTTATAGTAAGGGTAAGGGGTAGGGTTAGGTTTAGGGTTAGGGTTAGGTTTAGGATTAGGGTAAGGGAAAGGGTTAGGGTTATGGTTAGGGTAGGGGTTAGGGGTAAGGGTTAGGGTTATGGTTAGGTTTAGGGTTAGGTAAGGATAAGTGTTAGGGTTAGGTTTAGGGTTAGGGTTAGTGTTAGGATACGGGTAAGGGTTAGTTTAGGGTTATGGTTATGGTTAGGGGTTAGGGTTAGGGTAAGGGTTAGGGTTAGGTTAGGGTTAGAGTTAGCGTTAGGGTTAGGTTAAGGGTTAGGGATAGGGTTAGGGTTAGGGTTAGAGTTAGGGTTATGTTTAGGGTTACGGTTAGGGTTAGGGTTAGGGTTAGGGTAAGGGTATGTGTTAGGTTGAGGGTTAGGGTTAAGGTTAGGGTTAGGGGGTAGCGTTAGGGTAAGGGTAAGGGTAAGGGTTAGAGTTAGGATTAGGGTTAAGATAAGGTAAGCTTAGGGTTAGGGTTAAGGTTATGGTTAGTGTAAGGTTTAGGGTTAGGTTAGGGTTAGGGTTAGGGTTAGGGTTAGGGTAAGGGTTAGGGATAGGGTTAGGGTTAGGGTTAGGGGTTAGGTTAATGTTAGGGTTAGGTTAAGGGTTAGGGTTAGGGTCAGGGCAAAGGTTACGGTTAGGTTTAGGTTTAGTTTTAGGGTAAAGGTAAGGGTTAGGTTTAGTGTTAGGGTTAGGGTTATGGTTAGGGTTCGTGTAAGGGATAAGGGTTGGGGGTTAAGGTTAGTGTTAGGTTAGCGTTAGGTTAAGGTTAGGGTTAGGTATAGGGTAGGGTAAGGGTAAGGGTTAGGTTTAGGTTTAGGATTAGGGTTAGAGTAAGGGTAAGGGTAAGGGTTAGGGTTAAGGTTAGGTTAGGGTTAGGGTTAGTGTTAGGGTTAGGGTTAGGGTTAGGGTTACGGTAAGGGTTAGGTTTAGGGTTAGGGTTAGGGTAAGGGTTAGGGTTAGGTTGGGTTTAGGGTTAGGTTAAGGGTAAGGGTTAGGGTTACGGTTAGGTTAGGGTTAGGGTTAGGATAAGGATAAGTTTTAGGGTTAGGGTTAGGGTTAGGGTTAGAGTTAGGTTTTGGGTTCGGGTAAGGGTATGGGTAAGGGTTAGAGTTAGGGTTAGGGTTAGTGTAGGGTTTAGGGTTAGGGTTAGGGTAAGGGTAAGTATTAGGGATAGGGTTAGGTTAGGGTTAAGGTTAGGGTTAAGGTTAGGGTTAGGGTAAGGGTAAGGTTAAGGGTAAGGATAGGGTTAGGGTTAGGGATAAAGTTAGGGTTAGGGTAAGGTAAGGGTAAGGGTTAGGGTTAGGGTTAGGGTTAGGGTTAGGTAGGTGTTAGGGGTAAGGGTAAGTGTTAGGGTTTGGTTAGGGTTAGGATAAGTGTAAAGATGAGGTTAAGGGTAAGGTTTAGGGTTAGGGTTAGGGCCAGGGTTACTGTTAGGCTAAGGGTTAGGGTTAGATTTAGGGTTAGGTTTAGGGTTAGGGTTAGGGATAGGGTTAGGTTTAGGGTTAGGGTAAGGGTTAGTGATAGGGTTTATGTTACGGTTAAGGTTAGGTTTAGGGTTATGGTTAGGTTTAGGGATAGGGTTAGGGTAAGGGTAAGGGTTAAGGTTAGGGTTATGGTTACGGTTAAGTTTAGGGTTAGGGTTAGGGTAAGGGTTAGGGTTAGGGTTAGTGTTAGGTTTAGAGTTAAGCTTAGGGTTAGGTTAAGGGTTAGGGATAGGGTTAGGTTAGGGTTAGAGTTAGGGTTATGTTTAGGGTTACGGTTAGGGTTAGGGTTAGGGTAAGGGTATGTGTTAGGTTTAGGGTTAGGGTTAAGGTTAGAGTTAGGGTTAGCATTAGGGTAAGGGTAAGGGTTAGAGTTAGGATTAGGGTTAAGATAAGGGTAAGGATTAGTGTTAGAGTTAAGGTTTGGTTAGGGTAAGGTTTAGGGTTAGGTTTAGGGTTAATTTTAGGGTTAGGGTTAGGGTAAGGGTAAGGGTTAGGGTTAAGGTTAAGGTTAGGGTTAGGGTTAGGGTAAGGGTAAGGTTAAGGGTAAGGATAGGGTTAGGTTTAGGGATAAGGTTAGGGGTTAAGGTTAGGGTTAGGGTTAAGTTTATGGTTAGGGTACGGTTTAGGGTTATGTTTAGGTTAGGGTTAGGTTTAGGGTAAGGGTAAGTGTTAGGGTTAAGGTTAACGGTTAGTGTTAAGGTTAGGGTAGGGTTTAGGGTATACGGTTAGGATTAGGCTTAAGGTTAGGTTACGGTTAGGTTTAGAGTTAGGGTTAGATAAGGGTAAGGCTTAGGATTAGGGTTATGGTTACGGTTAATTTTCAGGGTTAGGGTTAGGGTTAGGGTAAGGGTTAGGGTTCGGTTAGGTTAGACTTACGGTTAGGTTTACGGTTAAGGTTAGGTATAGGTTTAGGGTTAGGGTTAGGGTTAGAGTTAGGGTTATTTTAGAGTTACAGTTAGGGTTAGCTTAAGTTAGGGTAAGGGTATGTGTTAGTTTAGGGTTAGGTTAAGCTTTACTGGTTACGGGTTAAGCGTAGTAAGGGTAAGGGTAGGTTAAGATTAAGGGTTTAAGTTAAAGTTAAGGTTAGGGTTAGGGTTAAGGTTATGGCTAGGTAAGGTTTAGGTTAGGTTAGGCTAAGGGTAAGGTTATCGTTTACGGTTAGCATTAGACGTTAAGCTTAGGTTAGGTTAAGGTAACGATAAGGTTAGTTTACGTTTAGTGTTAGGGTTAAGGTTAGGGGTTAGGATAAGGTTAAGATTTTGGGTAAGAGTTTGGGTTTGGGTAAGAGGGTTAGGGTTAGCAGTAAGGGTTAGGGTTAGAGTTAGGGTTAGGTTTAGGGTTACGGTTATGGTTAGGGTTAGGGTTAAGGTTACGGTTAGGTTTAGTGTTGGGTTAGGTTTTGGTTTAGGGTAAGGCTAAGGGTTAGGGTTAGGTTAGGGTAAGGGTTACGGTAAGGGTTAGGGTAGGGGTTGGGGTAAGGGTAAGTGTTAGGGTAGGGGTTAGGGTTAGGATAAGTGAAGGGTTAGGGATAGGTTTAGGGTTAAGGGTTAGGACTAGGTTACTTAAGGTTAAGGGTTAGGTTTAGGTTAGGGTTAGGGTTAGTGTTACGTTTTAGGTTGGGGTTAGGTTACGTTTAGTGTTAGGGTTAGGGTAAGGGTAAGGTTTAGGGTTAGCATTAGGGTTAGGTTTAGGTTAGAGTTAGGGTATGGATAAGGGTTAGTTTAGTTTAGTGTTAAGGGTTAAGGTTAGGGTTAGGATAAGGTAAGAGTTTGGTTGGGTAAGGGTTAGGGCTGGGTAAGGTTACGTTAGAGTCAGGGTTAAGGTTTAGGTTTAGGGTTAGGGTTAGGGTTAGGGTAAGGGTAAGGGTTAGGGTTATGGTTAGGGTTAGAGTTTGATTATGGATAGGGTTAGGGTCAGGGTAAAGGTTACGTTTGTTTAGGTTAGGGTTTAGGGTTAAGGGTAAGGGTTGATGTTTAGTGTTAGGGTTAGGGTTATGGTTAGGGTTAGTGTAAGGATACGGTTAGGGTTAAGGTTAGGGTTAGGGTTAGGGTTAGGGTTAAGGTTTGGGTTAGTGTTAGTTTTAGCTTTAGGTTAGGGTTAGAGGTTAGGGTAAGGGTTAGGTATAGGGTTAGGGTTAGGGTAAGCGTTAGGGTTAGGGTTAGGTTTAGGTTAGGTAAGGGTAATTGTTAGGGTTACGGTTAGGGTAGGGTTAGTGTTAGGATAAGGTAAGGTTTGGGGTTAGGGTTAGGGTTAGGGTTCGGGTTTAGGGTTAGGGTTAGGGTTAGAGTTAGGTTTTGGGTTCGGATTAGGGTAAGGGTAAGGTTAGAGTTAGGGTTAGGGTTAGTGTAGGGTTTAGGGTTAGGGTTAGGGTAAGGGTAAGTGTTAGTGATAGGGTTAGGGTTAAAGTTAGGGTTAGGGTTAGTGGTTAGGGTTAGGGTAAGGGTAATGTTAAGGGAAAGGATAGGTTAGGGTTAGGGATAAGGATAGGATTAGGGTTAGGGTTAGGGTTAGGATAAGTGTAAAGTTTAGGGTAAAGTGTAAGGGTTAGGGTTAGGGGTTAGGGGCAAGGGTTATTGTTAGGGCTAAGGGTTAGGGTTAGACTTAGGGTTAGGTTTAGGGTTAGAGTTTAGGGTTAGGGGTTAGGGTAAGGGTAAGGGTTAGGGTTTAGGTTAAGGTTAGGGTTAGGGTTAGGTTTACGGTTAGGTTAAGGTTAGGGATAGGGTTAGGTTAGGGTTAAGGTTAGGGTTAGGGTTAGCGTAGGGTAAGGTATGGGTTAGGGTTAGGATTACGGGTTAACTTAAGGGTAAGTTAGGGTTAGGGTTAAGGTTAAGGTTAGGTAAGGTTTAGGGTTCGTTTAGGGTAAGGATAAGGGTTAGGGTTAGGGTTAGGGTTAGAGTAAGGGTAAGGGGTTACGGTTAGGTTTAGGGTCAGGGTTGGTTTAGGATTAGGGTAAGGGTAAGGCTTAGGGTTACAGTTAGGGTTAGGGTAAGGGTTAGGGTTTGGTTAGGTTTAGGGTTAGGTTAGGGTAAGTGTTAGGGTTAGGTTTAGGGTTCTGTTACGTTTAAGATACGGTTAAGGGTTAGTTTAGGGTTATGGTTATGGTTAGGGGTTAGGGTTAGGGGTTAGCGGTTAGAGTGAGGTTTAGCGTTAGGGTTAGGGTAGGGATAAGAGTTAGGGTTAGGGTTCGGGTAGTGTTAGGTTTAGGTTAGCGTTAGGGTAAGGGTAAGGATTAGAGTTAGGATTTAGGGTTAAGATAAGGTAAGCTTAGGGTTAGGGTTAAGTTTATGGTTAGGGTAAGGTTTAGGGTTAGGTTTTAGGGTTGGGGTTAGGGTTAGGGTAAGGGTAAGGGTTAGGGTAAGTTAAGGTTAAGGGTTAGGGTTAAGGTAATTGTTAGTAATAGGGTTAGGGTTAGGGTTTAAGGTTAGGGTTAGGGTTTAGGGTTAGGGTTATGGTTAGGTTATGTTTAGGGTTACGGTTAGGTTTAGGGTTGGGATTAGGGTAAGGGTATGTGTTAGGTTTAGGGGTTAGGGTTAAGGTTAGGGTTAGGGTTAGCGTAAGTGTAAGGGTATGGGTTAGGGTGAGGATTAGGGTTAAGATAAGGGGTAAGGTTAGGGTTAGGGTTAAATGTTATGGTTAGGATTAAGGTTTAAGGCTTAGTTTACGGTAAGGATAAGGGTTAGGGTTAGGGTTAGGGTTAGAGTAGAGGGGTAAGGGGTATGGTTAGTTTAGGTCAGGGTTAGGTTTAGATTAGGGTAAGGGTAGGGGTTAGGGTTACAGTTAGGGTTAGGGTTAGGGTAAGGTTAGGGTTATGGTTAGGTTTAGGGTTAGGGTTACGGTAGGGTAGGGTTAGGGTAAGGTTAACGGTTAGGTTTAGGGTTAGGTTTAGGGTTGGGGTTAGGGTAGGGTTAGGGTAGAGGGTAAGGTTTAGGGTAAGGGTTAGGGTAAGAGTAATGGTTAGGGTTAGGGTTAGGGTAAGGGTAAGGGTTAGGGGTTAGGGTTAGGGTAAAGTTAGGTTTAGGAAGGTAAGGGTTAGGGTTAGGGTTAAGGTTACGGGTTACTGTTTAGTGTTAGGATAAAGGGTAAAGGTTAGGGTTAAGGCTTAGGGTTCAGGTTAGCGGTAAGGTTAGGGTTAGTGTTTAGGTTTAGCGTTAGGGTTAGGGTAAGGGTTAAGGGTTAGGGATAGGTTTAGGGTTAGGGTTAAGGTTAGGGTTAGGGTTAGGTTAAGTTACCGGTTACGGATTAGGGTAAGGGTAAGGGCTAGGGTTTAGGGTTAGAGTTTAGGGTTCGGGTAATGGTAGGGTTAGGGTTAGGTTTGTGTTAGTGTTAAGGTTAGGGTTAGGGTAAGGGTAAGAGCTTTGGGTAGAGTTTGGGTTGGTAAGGGTTATTGTTAGGTTAGGGGTAAGGTTAGGGTTAGGGTTAGGGTAAGGTTAAGGGTTAGGGTTAGGGTTAGGGCTCAGGGTTATTTTTAGGTAAGGGTTAGGGTTAGGGTTAGTGTTTAGGGTTAGTTTACGGTTACGTTAGTTTACGGTTAGGGTTATGGTTAGGGTTAGGGTAAGCTTAAGAGTTAGGTTAAGCTTAGGGTTAGGGTTAGGGTTAAGTTTTAGAGTCAGGGTTTGGTAAGGGTTAAGGGTTAGGTTATTTTAGGTTATGGTTAGGGTAAGGGTAAGGGTAAGGGTTAGGGTTAAAGGTTAGCTTTAGGTTAGGGTTAGGGTTAGGGTTAGGGTAAGGGTTAGGGTTAAGATTAGGGTAAGGGGTTAGGGTTAGGGTTAGGGTTAGGGTTATGTTTAGGGTTATGGTTAGGGTTAGGTTTAGGGTTTAGGCTTAGCGTTAGGGTAAGGGTAAGTGTTAGGTTGGGGTTATGAAAAGTTAAGGATTAGGGTTAGGGTTAGGGTTATGTTTAGAATAAGGTTTAGGTTAGGTTTAGATAAGCGCTAAGGTTTACGGGTTAGGATTAGGGTTTCTGTGTTAGGGTTAAGGTTAGGGTAAAGATTAGGGTTAGGTTTAGGCTTAGGGTAAGGGTAAGTGTTAGGGTTAGGGTTAGGTGTAGGGTTAGTGTTAGGATAAGGGTAAAGTTAGGGGTTAGGGTTTGGTTTAGGGTTGGGGTTAAGGTTAGGTTAGGGTAAGGGTAAGTGTTGGTTTTGGGTTAGGGTTAGGGTTAGGTTTAATGGTTACGGTTAGGTTAGGTTAGGGTTAGGGTAAGGGTTTGGGTTTGGGTTAGGTTAGGTTTAGGGGTTGGTGTTAAGGTTAGGTTTAGGGTTAGGGTAAGTGTAAGGGTTAGGTTAGAGTTAGGGTTAGGGTTAGGGTTAAGGTTGGGTTAGGGTTTAGGTTAGTTTAGGATTATGTTAGGGTTAGGGTTAGGGTTAGGGTAAGGGGGTAAGAGTAGGGTTAGGTTTAGGGTAATGTTATGTTATGGTTAGGGTTAGGTTAGCATTAGAGTTAGGTTTAGGTTTAGCATTAGCTTAGGTAAGGGTGACGGTAAGGGTGAAGGTTATTGTAAGGGTTTGGTTTAGGGTTACGTTTTAGGGTTGGGTTTAAGGTTAGGGTTAGGGTTAGGGTAAGGGTAAGAGTTAGGGTTAGGGTAAGGGTTAGGGTAAGTGTTAGGTTAGGTTAGGGTTAGGGTTAGAGTTAGGGTAAGGTTAGTGTTAGGGTTAGATTAGTGTTAGAGTAAGGCTAAGGTTAGGGTTACGGTTAGCTTAGGTTAAAGTTGAGGTTAGGGTTAGGGTTAGGGTTAGGGTTAGGGTAAGCGTTAGGTGAGGGTTAGGGGTAAGGGTTAGGGTTAGGGTGAGTTATAGGGTTAGGGTTAGGGTAAGGGTAAGGGTTAGGTTTAGGGTTATGGTAAGTTTGAGTTTAGGTTAGGGTTAGAGTAAGGGTTAGGGTTAGGGTAAGGGTTAGAGTTAGGTTTAGTTTAGGGTTAGAGTTAGGTTAGGGTTAGGGTAAGGGTAGGGGTTAGGGTTAGAGGTACGGTTAGCTTTAGTTTAAAGTGTGAGTTAAGGTTATGGTTAGGGTTAGGGTTAGGGTAAGGGTTAAGGTTAGGTTAGGGTAAGGTTAGTGTTAGGGTTAGCTTAGTGTTAGAGTAAGGGTAATGGTTAGGGTTAAGGTTAGGGTTAGTGGTTAGGTTAGAGTAAGGGTTAGTGTTAGGGTTAGCTTAGTGTTAGAGTAAGTGTAAAGGGTTAGGTTAGGCTTAATATTAGGGTAAGGGTTAGGGTAGGGTTAGGGTTAGAATTAAAGTTGAGGTTTATTGACTTTTAACTTTAACTGTTAGTTATCGTTAAGACTAACGTTACGGTTACTTTACGGTTAGCTTTATTACGTTACTTAAACGTTAACTTAACTTTGCTTTACCTTTAAGCTTTAAGCGTTAACTTTAACTTAGACCTTTAACTTTGCTTACTGTAAGCTTTAACGTTTAGCTTTACGTTACTTTACGGATTACGGGTAACTTTACGGTTTACGTTAGACTTTAGGGTTAGCTTTAGCTTAACTTTAACTGTTACCTTTACTTTAACTTTAACTTTAACTTTAACTTTAACTTTAACTTCCACTTTACCTTTACCTTTAACTTTAACTTGTTAACTTAGTAACTCCACCTTTACCCTTGAAGCTGTGAACGTTTAACTCTAACGTTTACTTTAACTTTAACTTTAACTTCAACTTTAACTATAACTTAAACTTTAACTTTAACTTTACCTTTAACGTTCACTTAAACTTTAACTTAACTTTAACCTTGAACGTTAACTTTAACTTTAACTCTAAACTTGACCTTCAGACTTTACCTTTACCTTTCACTTTAACTTTAACTCTAACTTTAACTTTACCATTACCTTTAACTTTAACTTAAATAATACTTTAACCTTAACTTTTAACTTACCTTTACCTCGAAATTTAACTCCAAATTTAAATTTACCGTTAACAATAACTTTAACTTTTACCTTAACTTTAACTTTAACTTTACCTTAAACTTTAACTTTAACTTTCCCTTTTACAATAACTTTACCTTTAACTTTAACTTTAACTATAACTTTACTTAAAGCTTTAAGTTTGTAACTGAAACTTTTACTTTAACATAAACTTTAACTTTACCTCAACCTCTAACTTTAACCTTAACTTGTAACTTTAACTTTAACTTTAACCTAAACTTTACCTTTAACTTTACCTTTACCGTTAAGCTTGTAACTTAAACTTAACGTGAACTTAAACTTTACCTTTACCGTTAACTTTAACCTTAACTTAAACTTTAACTTTAACCTTAACTTTAACTTTAACTTTACCTTTAACTTTACTTCAACTTTACCTTTAACTTTAACTTTAACCTTAACTTAGAACCTTAACGTTAACTGTTACTTTAACTCTAACTTAAACTTAAACTTTAACTTTACTTTTTCCTTTAACCTTAACTTCAAGCTTAACTATAACTTAAACTTTAACTTTAACTTTACCTTTACCTATAACGTTCAGCTTTAACTTTACCCTTAACTTTAACTTCAACTTTAACTTTAACTTGAAACATTAACTTTAACTCCACCTTAACCTTGAACTATAACTTCAACTTTAACTGTTAACCTAAACTTAACTTTAACTTTACCTTTAACTTTAACTTTAACCTTACCTTAAACTTTAACTTTAACTTCAACTTTAACTCTAACTTTAACTTAAACTTTACCTGTTACCTTTAACTTTAACGATTAACGTTACCTGTAACTGTAACTTTAACTCTAACTTTACCTTAACCTCCTAACTTTAACTTTAACCTCACTTTTACCTTTAACGAAAAACTATCACTTTACCATGAACTTACCTTTAACTTAACTTAAACTATACCTTTACCTTAAACTATAACTTTAATTTAACTGTAACCTAAACTTCAACTTTAACTTTACCTTTAACATTAACTTTAACTTTAACGATAACTTCAACTTTAACTTTAACCTAAACTGTAACTTCAACTTTACCTTTCCCTTTCACGTTAACTTTAACTCTAACTTTAACTTTACCATTACCTTTAGACCTTAACTTTAACTATAACTTTAACCTTAGACTTTAACTTTACCTTTACCTCTAAATTTAACTCTAAATTCAAATTTACCTTTAACAATAACTTTAACTTTACCTTTAACCTATACCTTTAACTTTAACTGGATACTTTAACTATAACTTCACCTTTACCTTGAACTTAAACTTAAACTTTAACTTTAACCTTTAACTTTAACTTTAACTTTCCCTCTACCTACAACTTCTCTTTAACTTTAACCTTAACTTTAACTTTAACTTTAACTTAAACTTTAACTGTTAACTTTACCTTAACCTTTAACTTTAACTTTAACTTTAACTTTAACTTTAACTTTACCTTTAACTGTCACTTTAACCTTACCTATAACGTTAACTTTAACTTCAATTAACTGCTAACTTTAACTTAAACTTCCACTTACCTTTACCTTTAACTTTAACTTTAACTTTATACTTTACCTTTAACTTAATTTAAACTTAAACTTTAACTTTACCGTTACCTATTAACTTTAACTTTAACGTTAACTATAAACTTCACCTTTACCCTTAACTTTAACTTCAACTTAACTTTAACTTTAACCTTAACTTGTAACTATAACTTAACTCTAACTTTAACTTTACCTTAACCTTTAACTTTCACTTAAACTTTAACTGTTAACCTTACTTTAACTTTAACTTTTAACCTAAACTTAACTTCAACTTTACCTTTACCTTTCAGCTTTAACTTTAACTCTAACTTTAACTTTACCATTACCTTTAACTTTAACTTAAATATAACTATAACCTTAACCTTTAACTTTACCTTTACCTCTAAATTTAACTCTAAATTTAAATTTACCTTTAAAAATAACTTTAACTTTTACCTTACTTTAACTTTAGACTTTACCTTAACCTTTAACTTTAACTTTAACTTTCCCTTTAACTAAAAACTTTACCTTTAACTTTAACTTTAACGATAACTTTAACTTAAACTTAACTTTAACTTAAACTTTAACTTTAACATTAACTTTAACTTTACCTCCACCTCTAACTTTAACCTCAACTTAACTTTAACTTTACTTTAACCTAAACTCTACCTTTAAATTACCTTAACCTTTAACTTTAACGTTAACTTTAACATTAACTTTACCTTTACCTTTACCTTGTTAACTTTAACCTTAACTTAAACTTTAACTTTAACTTTAACTTTAACTGTACCTTATAACTTTAACCTCAACTGTTACCTTTAACTTTAACTTTAACTTTAACTTTAACATAAACTTTAACATTAACTTTAGACTTAAACTTTAACTTCAACTCTAACTTTACCTTTACCTATAACGTAAATTGTAACCTCACCCTAACCTTCAACTTTAACTTTAACTTTAACATAAAACTCCACCTTAAACTTTAACTTAAACTTCACCTCTCCCTAAACTTTAACTTCAACTTTAAATATAACTTTAACCTTAACTTTACCCTCAACTTAAACTTAAACTTTAACTTTACCTTTACCTATAACTTTAACTTTAACTTATACTTTAACTATAACTTCACCGTTACCTTTAACTTTAACTTTACCCTTAACTTTAACTCTAACTCCTCCTTTAACTTTAACTTCACTTTACCTTTAACTTTAACTTTAAATTAGACTTTAATTTTAACCTTAACTTTAACTTTACCTTTACCTACAAAATTTAAATTTAACTTTAACTTTAACTAACCATCAACCTTAACTTTAACTTTCACTTTAACTTTACCTTAAAATTTAAATTTAACTTTAACTTAAACTTTAATTATAACCTTAACTTAAACTTTAACTTTACCTATACCTGTAACTTTAACTCTAACTTTAACTTTAACTTTAACCTTAACTTTAACTTTAACTTAAACTTAAACTTCAACTATAACTTTAACTTTAACTTTAACTTTACCTATACCTCTAACTTTACTTAAACTTTACCATTAACATTAGACTTTAACTTTAACTTGTAACTCCAACACTAACTTTAACTTAAACTCCAACGTCAACTTTACCTTTATCTTTAGCCTTTATCCTTAACAATACCTTTAACTTATAACTTTAACTTAAACGTTTAATTTAACCTTAACTTAACTTTAACTTTTCCTTTACCTCTAACTTTAACTTTACCTTAACTTTACCTATAACTTTAACTTTAACTATAACTTTAACTCTAGACTTTACCTTTTAACTATGAACTTTAACTTCAACTATAACTCTACCTTCACCTTTAACTTTAACTTTAACTTCAACTTTAACCCTAATCTTAACTTTAACTTTAACTTTAACTTTAACTTTACCTTTAACTTTATCTTTAACTTTACCTTTAACTTTAACTTTATCTAACACTTTAACTTTAACTTTACCTTTACCTTTAACTTAAACTTTAACATTAACCTAAATCTAAAACTTAACTTAAACTCTACCTTTAACTTTAACTTTACCTTTAACTCTAACTTAAACTTAAACTTTAACTCTAACTTTAACTTTAACTTTACCTTTACTTTTAACTTTAACGTCTTACCTTAACTTCAACTTAAACCTATATCTAACCTTTAACATTAACTTTAACTTTTACTTTACCTTTAACTTTAACTTAACTGTACCTTTAACTATAACTTTAACTTCAACTATAACTCTACCTTTACCATTAACTTTAACCTTAACTTTAACTTTAACTTTAACTCTACCTTTAACTATAACTTTAACTTCAACTATAACTCTACCTATACCTTTAACTTTAACTTCAACCACAACTTTACCTTTAACTTTACTTTAACTTTAACTCCAACCCTAATCTTAACTTTATCTTAACTTTAACTTTAACTTTTACTTTAACCTCACCTTTACCTTTAACTTAAACTTTAACTTAACAATTACTTTACCTTAAACTGTTAACTTTAACTTTACCTTTACCTTAAACTTTAACTTTAACTTTAACTTTAACTTAAACTTTAACTTTACCTTTACCTTTAACTTTAACTTTAACTTAACTTGCCACTTTACCTTTACCTTAAACTTTAACTTCTTTAACTTTTAACTTTAACTTTAACTTTACCTTTACCTTTAACTTTAACTTTAACTTTAACTTTAACTTAACTTCCACTTTACCTTTACCTTTAACTTTAACTTTAACTTTAACTATAACTCCACCTTTACCCTTAACTTTAACTTTAACTCTAACTTCAACTTTAACTTTTAACTTTAACTTCAACTTTAACTATAACTTAAACTTTAACGTTTAACTTTACCTTTAACTTTCACTTAACTTTAACTTTAACCTTAACTTTAACTTTAACTTTAACCGTAAACTTTACCTTCAACGTTACCTTTACCTTTCACTTTAACTTTAACTCTAACTTTACCATTACCTTTAACTTTAACTTAAATATAACTTTAACCTTAACTTTAACTTTACCTTTACCTCTAAATTAACTCTAAATTTAAATTTACCTTAACAAATAACTTTAACTTTTACCTCAACTTTAACTGTAACTTTACCTTTAACTTTAACTTTAACTTTCCCTTTAACAATAACTTTACCTTTAACTTTAACTTTACCTATAACTTTAACTTAAACTTTAACTTTAACTTTAAACTTTAACTTTAACATAAACTTTAACTTTACCTCAACCTCTAACTTTAACCTTAACTTTAACTTTAACGTTAGACTTTAACCTAAACTTTACCTCTAACTTTACCTTTACCTTTAACTTTAACTTAAACTTTACTTTACTTTAACTTTACCTTTACCTTTAACTTTAACCTTAACTTAAACTTTAACTTTAACCGTTAACTTTAACTTTAACTTTACCTTTAACTTTAACTTCAACTTTACCTTTAACTTTAACTTTAACATTAACTATTAACCTTTAACTCTAACTTTAACTTTAACTCTAACTTAAACTTAAACTTTAACTTTACTTTTTCCTTTAACCTTAAGTTCAACTTTAACGTATAACTTAAACTTTAACTTTAACTTTACCTTTACCAATAACTTTCACTTTAACTTTACCCTTAACTCTAACTTCAACTTTAACTTTAACTTAAACATTAACTTTAACTCCACCTTAACCTTTAACTATAACTTCAACTTTAACTTTAACCTAAACTTTAACTTTAACTTTACCTTTAACTTTAACTTTAACCTTACCTTTAAACGTTTAACTTTAACTTCAACTTTAACTCTAACTTTAACTTAAACTTGACCGTTACCTTTAACTTTAACTATAACTTTAACCTTAACTTTAACTTTAACTCTTACTTTACCTTAACCCCTAACTTTAACTTTAACCTCACCTTTACCTTTAACTAAAACTATCACTTTACCATTAACTTACCTTTAACTTAACTTAAACTATACCTTTACCTTAAACTATAACTTTTAATTTTAACTTTAACCTGAAACTTCAACTTTACCTTTACCTTTAACATTAACTTTAACTTTAACTTAAACTTCAACTTTAACTTTAACCTAAACTTTAACTTCAACTTTACCTTTCCCTTTCACTTTAACTTTAACTCTAACTTTAACTTTACCATTACCTTTAACCTTAACTTTAACTATAACTTTAACCTTAACTTTAACTTTACCTTTACCTCTAAATTTAACTCTAAATTCAAATTTACCTTTAACAATAACGTTAACTTTACCTTTACCTATACCTTTAACTTTAACTTATACTTTAACTATAACTTCACCTTTACCTTTAACTTAAACTTAAACTTTAACTTTAACCTTTAACTTTAAACTTTAACTTTACCTCTACCTACAACTTTCTCTTTAACTTTAACCTTAACTTAACTTTAACTTTAACTTTAACTTAAACTTTAACTTTAACTTTACCTTAACCTTTAACTATAACTTTAACTTAAACCTTAACATAAACTTTAACTTTAACTTTACCTTTAACTTTCACTTTAACCTTACCTATAACTTTAACTTTAACTTCAATTAACTCTAACTTTAACTTAAACTTCCACTTTACCTTTACCTTTAACTTTAACTTTAACTTTAACTTTACCTTTAACTTAATTTAAACTTAAACTTTAACTTTACCTTTACCTATAACTTTTAACTTTAACTTTAACTATAACTTCACCTTTACCCTTACTTTAACTTCAACTTTAACCTGTAACTTTAACCTTAACTTTACTATAACTTAAACTCTAACTTTAACTTTACCTTAACCTTTAACTTTCACTTAAAACTTTAACTTTAACCTTAACTTTAACTTTAACTTTAACCTAAACTTTAACTTCAACGTTTACCTTTACCTTTCACTTTAACTTTAACTCTAACTTTAACTTTACCATTACCTTTAACTTTAACTTAAATATAACTATAACCTTAACTTTAACTTTACCTTTACCTCTAAATTTAACTCTAAATTTAAATTTACCTTTAACAATAACATTAACTTTCACCTTAACTTTAACTTTAACTTTACCTTAACCTTTAACTTTAACTTTAACTTTCCCTTTAACAAAAACTTTACCTTTAACTTTAACTTTAACTATAACTTTAACTTAAACTTTAACTTTAACTTAAACTTTAACTTTAACATTAACTTTAACTTTACCTCCACCTCTAACTTTAACTCTCAACTTTAACTTTAACTTTAACCTTTAACCTAAACTCTACCTTTAAATTTACCTTAACCTTTAACTTTAACTTAAACTTTAACATTAACTTTACCTTTACCTTTACCTTTAACTTTAACCTTAACTTAAACTTTAACTTTAACTTTAACTTTAACTTTACCTTTAACTTTAACCTCAACTTTACCTTAACTTTAACTTTAACGTTTAACTTTAACATAAACTTTAACATTAACTTTAACTTAAACTTTAACTTCAACTCTAACTTTACCTTTACCTATAACTTAAATTTTAACCTCACCCTAACCTTCAACTTTAACTTTAACTTTAACATAAACTCCACCTTAAACTTTAACTTAAACTTCACCTCTCCCTTAAACTTTAACTTCAACTTTAAATATAACTTTAACCTTAACTTTACCCTCAACTTTAACTTAAACTTTAACTTTACCTTTACCTATAACTTTAACTTTAACTTATACTTTAACTATAACTTCACCTTTACCCTTAACTTTAACTTTAAATTAAACTTTAATTTTACCTTAACTTTAACTTTACCTTTACCTATAAATTAAAATTTAACTTTAACTTTAACTTAACCATTAACCTTAACTTTAACTTTAACTTTAACTTTACCTTTAAATTTAAATTTAACTTTAACTTAAACTTTAATTATAACCTTAACTTAAACTTTAACTTTACCTATACCTTTAACTTTAACTCTAACTTTAACTTTAACTTTAACCTTACTTTAACTTTAACTTAAACTTAAACTTCAACTATAACTTTAACTTTAACTTTAACTTTACCTTTACCTCTAACTTTAACTTAAACTTTACCATTAACATTAACATTAACTTTAACTTTAACTCCAACACTAACTTTAACTTAAACTCCAACTTCAACTTTACCTTTATCTTTACCTTTATCCTTAACAATACCTTTAACTTAAACTTAAACTTTAATTTAAACCTTAACTTTAACGTTAACTGTACCTTTACCTGCTAACTTTAACTTTACCTTTAACTTTACCTATAACTTTAACTTTAACTTTAACTTTAACTCTAACTTTACCTTTAACTATAACTTTAACTTCAACTATAACTCTACCTTCACCTTTAACTTTAACTTTAACTTCATCTTTAACCCTAATCTTAACTTTAACTTTAACTTTAACTTTAACTTTAACTTTACCTCTAACTTTATCTTTAACTTTACCTTTAACTTTAACTTTATCTAACACTTTAACTTTAACTTTACCTTTACCTTTAACTTAAACTTTAACATTAACCTAAATCTAAAACTTAACTTTAACTCTACCTGTTAACTTTAACTTTACCTTTAACTCTAACTTAAACTTAAACTATAACTCTAACTTTAACTTTAACTTTACCTTTACTTTAAACTTTAACTCTACCTTAACTTCAACTTAAACCTATATCTAACCTTTAACAGTTAACTTTAACTTTAACTTTACCTTTAACTTTAACTTAACTTTACCTTTAACTATAACTTTAACTTCACTATAACTCTACCTTTACCATTAACTTTAACCTTAACTTTAACTTTAACTTTAACTCTACCTTTAACTATAACTTTAACTTCAACTATAACTCTACCTATACCTTTAACTTTAACTTCAACCACAACTTTACCTTTAACTTTTACTTTAACTTTAACTCCAACCCTAATCTTAACTTTATCTTTAACTTTAACTTTAACTTTTACTTTAACCTCACCTTTACCTTTAACTTAAACTTTAACTTAACAATAACTTTACCTTAAACTTTAACTTTAACTTTACCTTTACCTTAAACTTTAACTTTAACTTTAACTTTAACTTAAACTTTAACTTTACCTTTACCTTTAACTTTAACTTTAACTTTAACTTAAAACTTCCACTTTACCTTTACCTTAAACTTTAACTTTACTTTAACTTTAACTTAAACTTTAACTTTTACCTTTACCTTTAACTTTAACTTTAACTTTAACTTTAACTTAAACTTCCACTTTACCTTTACCTTTAACTTTAACTTTAACTTTAACTATAACTCCACCTTTACCCTTAACTTTAACTTTAACTCTAACTTTAACTTTAACGTTTAACTTTAACTTCAACTTTAACTATAACTTAAACTTTAACTTTAACTTTACCTTTAACTTTCACTTAAACTTTAACTTTAACCTTAACTTTAACTTTAACTTTAACCTAAACTTTACCTTCAACTTTACCTTTACCTTTCACTTTAACTTTAACTCTAACTTTAACTTTACCATTACCTTTAACTTTAACTTAAATATAACTTTAACCTTAACTTTAACTTTACCTTTACCTCTAAATTTAACTCCAAATTTAAATTTACCTTAACAATAACTTTAACTTTTACCTTAACTTTAACTTTAACTTTACCTTAAACTTTAACTTTAACTTTCCCTTTAACAATAACTTTACCTTTAACTTTAACTTTAACTATAACTTTAACTTAAACTTTAACTTTAACTTAAACTTTAACTTTAACATAAACTTTAACTTTACCTCAACCTCTAACTTTAACCTTAACTTTAACTTTAACTTTAACTTTAACCTAAACTTTACCTTTACTTTACCTTTACCTTTAACTTTAACTTAAACTTAAACTTTAACTCTAACTTTAACTTTAACTTTACCTTTACTTTTAACTTTAACTCTTACCTTAACTTCAACTTAAACCTATATCTAACCTTTAACATTAACTTTAACTTTAACTTTACCTTTAACTTTAACTTAACTTTACCTTTAACTATAACTTTAACTTCAACTATAACTCTACCTTTACCATTAACTTTAACCTTAACTTTAACTTTAACTTTAACTCTACCTTTAACTATAACTTTAACTTCAACTATAACTCTACCTATACCTTTAACTTTAACTTCAACCACAACTTTACCTTTAACTTTTACTTTAACTTTAACTCCAACCCTAATCTTTACTTTATCTTTAACTTTAACTTTAACTTTTACTTTAACCTCACCTTTACCTTTAACTTAAACTTTAACTTAACAATAACTTTACCTTAAACTTTAACTTTTAACTTTACCTATACCTTAAACTTTAACTTTAACTTTAACTTTAACTTAAACTTTAACTTTACCTTTACCTTTAACTTTAACTTTAACTTTAACTTCCACTTTACCTTTACCTTAAACTTTAACTTTACTTTAACTTTAACTTAAACTTGAACTTTACCTTTACCTTTAACTTTAACTTTACTCTAACTTTAACTTAAACTTCCACTTTACCTTTACCTTTAACTTGAACTTTAACTTTAACTTTAACTCCACCTTTACCCTTAACTTTAACTTAAACTCTAACTTCAACTTTAACTTTTAACTTTAACTTCAACTTTAACTATAACTTAAACTTTAACTTTAACTTTACCTTTAACTTTCACTTAAACTAAAACTTTAACCTTAACTTTAACTTTAACTTTAACCTAAACTTTACCTTCAACTTTACCTTTACCTTTCACTTTAACTTTAACTCTAACTTTAACTTTACCATTACCTTTAACTTTAACTTAAATATAACTTTAACCTTAACTTTAACTTTACCTTTACCTCTAAATTTAACTCTAAATTTAAATTTACCTTTAACAATAACTTTAACTTTTACCTTAACTTTAACTTTAACTTTACCTTAAACTTTAACTTTAACTTTCCCTTTAACAATAACTTTACCTTTAACTTTAACTTTAACTATAACTTTAACTTAAACTTTAACTTTAACTTAAACTTTAACTTTAACATAAACTTTAACTTTACCTCAACCTCTAACTTTAACCTTAACTTTAACTTTAACTTTACCTATACCTTTAACTTTAACCTTAACTTAAACTTTAACTTTAACCTCAACTTACTTTAACTTTACCTTTAACTTTAACTTCAACTTTACCTTTAACTTTATCTTTAACCTTAACTTTAACCTTTAACTTTAACTTTAACTTTAACTCTAACTTAAACTTAAACTTTAACTTTACTTTTTCCTTTAACCTTAACTTCAACTTTAACTATAACTTAACTTTAGACTTTAACTTTACCTTTACCTCTAACTTTCACTTTAACTTTACCCTTAACTTTAACTTCAACTTTAACTTTAACTTAAACATTAACTTTAACTCCACCTTAACCTTTAACTATAACTTCAACTTTAACTTTAACCTAAACTTTAACTTTAACTTTACCTTTAACTTTAACTTTAACCTTACCTTAAACTTTAACTTTAACTTCAACTTTAACTCTAACTTTAACTTAAACTTTACCTTTACCTTTAACTTTAACTATAACTTTAACTTTACCTTAAACTTTAACTTTAACCCTACCATTACCTTTAACTTCCACTTTAACTTTAACCTTAACTTTAACTTTTACTTCAACTGTTAACTTAAACCTTAACATAAACTTTACCGTTACCTTTAACTTTAACCTTAACTCTAACTTTAACCTTAACTTTAACTTTAACTTTAACATTAAACTTTACCTTTAACTTAACTTTAACTTTAACTTTACTTTAACTTAAACATAAACTCTAACTTAACTTTACCTTTTACCTTTAACTTTAACTTTAACTATAATTTAACTTTAACCTTGAAACTTTAACTATTAACTTTAACCTTTAACTTTAACTTTAACTTTCCCATTAACTTTAACTTCACCTTTACCTAAAACTTTAACTTTAACTCTAACTTTAACATTAACTTTAACTTTACCTTTACCCTTAACCATAACAATAACTTTAACTTAAACTTTAATCCAAACCTTAACTTTAACCTTAACTTTACCTTTATCTTTAACTTTAACTTTAACTTTAACTTTAACTCTAACTTTACCTTTACCTTTAACTTAAACTTAAACCTTAACTTAAACTTTACCTTTAACTTTAACTCTAACTTCACCTTAAACTTTAACAGTTAACTTAAACTCTAACTTCAACTTTACTTTAACTTCAACTTAAACTTAAACTTCACCTTTACCTTTAACTTTAACGTAAACTTCAACTTCAACTAAAACTTTAACTTTACCTTTACCTTTAACTTTAACTTTAACTTCAACTTTAACTAAAACTTTAACTTTACCTTTACCTTTAAATTTAACTTTAACTTTACTTTACCTTTAACTTTAACTTAAACTTTAACATTTAACTTAAACTTTAACTTTAACTTTTAACCTTAACTATAACTTTAACTTAACCTTTAACTTTCACTTTAACTATAACTTTAACTTCACCTTTAACTTAAACATTAACTTTAAATTGTAACTTTAACTTAAACTTTACCATAAACTTTAACTTAAACTTTACCTTTACCTAAACTTTAACTTTAACTTTAATCTAAACTTAAACTTTACCTTTCCCTTTAACTTTAACTTTAACTTAAACTTAAACTCTACCTTTACCTTTAACTTTAACTTTAACTTTAACTTTCCCTTTAACCTTAACTTCCACTTTAACTTTACTTCAAACTTTACCTTTACCTATAACTTTAACTTTAACTTCAACTTCACCTATACCTTTAACTTTAACTTCAACTATAACTTTAACCTCAACTTTACTTTACCCTTACCTCTAAATTTAACGCTAAATTTAAAATTACCTTTAACTTTAACTTAAACTCTAATTTCAACCTTAACTTAAACTTTAAATTTACCTTTACCTTCAACATTAACTTTAACTTTAAAATTACCTATAACTTTAACTTCAACGTTAACTCTACTTTAAACTTTACCTTTACCTATAACTTTAACCTTAACTTCAACTTCACCTATACCTTTAACTTTAACTTTTAACTTTAACTTTTAACTTTAACTTTAACTTTAACTTAAATTCTAACTTTAACCTACCTTTACCTTTAAAATAACTTTCACCTTAACTATAACTTAAACTTTAAAATTAACTTTAACTTAAACTTTAACTTTAACTATACCTTTACCCTAAACTTTATTTTAACTTTAACTTAAACCTTAACTTTAACTTTACCTTAACCTTTAACTTTAACTTTAACTATAACTTTAACCTCAACTTTACTTTACCCTTACCTCTAAATTTAACTCTAAATTTAAAATTACCTTTAACTATAACTTAAACTCTAATTTCAACCTTAACTTAAACTTTAAATTTACCTTTACTCTTCAACATTAACCTTAACTTTAAAATTACCTATAACTTTAACTTCCACTTTAACTCTACTTTAAACTTTACCTTTACCTATAACTTTAACCTTAACTTCAACTTCACCTATACCTTTAACTTTAACTTTAACTTTAACTTTTAACTTTAACTTTAACTTTAACTTTAAACTTACATTCTAACTTTAACCTACCTTTACCTTTAACTCTAACTTTAACTTTAACTATAACTTAAACTTTAATTATAACTTTAACTAAAACTTAACTTTAACATTACCCTTACCTCAAACTTTAATTTTAACTTTAACTTTAACTTTACCTTTAACTCCAACTTTAACCTAAACTTTAACTTTAACCTTACCTTTAACGTTAACTTTAACTATAATTTAAACATTAACCTTAACTTTAACTCTAACTTTACCTCTAAATTTCACTCCAAATTTAACCTTACCTTTCACTTTAACTTTAACTTTTACCTTAACCTTAACTTAAACTTTACCTTTACCTTTAACTTTAACTATAACTTTCCCTCTAACAATAACTTTACCTTAAACTTTAACTATAACTTTAACTTAAACTTTAACTTTAACTTTAACTTTACCTTTACCTTTAACATTAACCTTAACTTTAACTCTAACTTCAACATTAACTTTCACTCTACCTTTACCTTTAACCTTAACTTAAACTTAAATTTACCTTTTCCTTTACCTTAAACTTAAACTTTAACTTTAACTTAAACTTTAAAATTTAACATTAACTTCAACTTTACCTTCACCTTTAACTTTAACTTTAACTTTAACTATAACTTAAACTTTAACTTTAACTTTAACTTAAACTTTAACTTTAACTTTACCTTTACCTTTAACCTTAACTTTAACTTTAACCCCACCTTTACCTTTAACTTTAACTTCAACATTAACTTTACCTTAAACTTTAACTTAAACCTTACCTTTACCTTAAACTTTAACTATAACTTTATCTTTAACTTTAACTTTGTTACTTTTACCTTTAACTTTAACTTTAACTTTAACATTTAACTTAAACTTTAACTTTACCTTTAACTTTAACTATAACTTTAACTTACCTTAACTTTAACTTTAACCTTAACTAAACTTTAACCTAACCTTTAACTTTCACTTTAACTATAACTTTAACTTCACCTTTAACTTTAACTTTAACTTTAAATTTAACTTTAACTTAAACTTTACCTTTAACTTTAACTTAAACTTTACCTTTACCTAAAACTTTAAATTTAACTTTAATCTAAACTTAAACTTTACCTTTCCCATTACCTTAAACTTAACTTTAACTTTAACTTTAACTTTAACTTAAATTCTAACTTTAACCTACCTTTACCTTTAACTTAACGTTTAACTTTACCTATAACTTTAACTTTAACTTAAACTTTAACTTTACCATTACCCATAACTTTAACTTTAACTTTAACTTTAACTTTACCTTTAACCTTAACTTTAACTTTACCTTTAACTTCACTTTAACTATAACTTTAACTCTAACTTCAACTTAAACTTTCCATTACCTTTAACTCTAACTCTAACTTTAACCTTAACTTTAACTTTAACTCTAACTTTACCTCTACCTTTAACTATAACTTTAACTTAACCTTCACCTATAACTTTAACTTAAATTTAACCTTAACTTCAACTTTACCTTTACCTCAAAACCTAACTCTAAACTTAAACTTACCTTTAACTTTAACTTTAACTGTTACCTTAACTTTAACTTTAATTTCACCTTTACCTTTAACTTTTAACTTTAACTTTCCCTTTAACACCAACTTTACCTATAACATTAACTCTAACTTTAACTTAAACATAAACTTTAACTTTAACTTTAACTTTAACTATACCTTTACCCTTTACTTTAACCTTAACTTTAACTCTAACTTCAACAAAAACTTTAACTTTACCTTTACCCTTAACCTTAACTTAAACTTAAACTTAAACTTTACCTTACCTTTAACTTAAACTTTAAATTTAACTTAAACTTTAACTTTAACATTAACTTTAACTTTACCTTCACCTTTAACTTTAACCTCAACTTTAACTTTAACTTTAACTTTAACTTTAACTTTCAACTTTAGACTTTAACTTTAACCCTAACTTAAACTTAAACTTTAACCTTACCTTAACCTTTAACTTTAACTTTAACCATTACCTTTAACTTTAACTATAACTTTACATAAACTTCAACTTTACCTTTACCTTTAACTATAACTCTAACTATAACTTTACCTTAAACCTTAACATTAACATTAACTTTAACTTTCCCCCTACCCACAACTTTAACTTTAACTTTAACTTTAACTTTAACTCTACCTTTACCTTTTACTTTAACCTTAACTTTAACTCTAACTTCAACATTAACATCAACTTTACCTTTAACCTTTAACTCTAACTTAAACTTAAACTTTAACTTTACCTTTACCTTTACATAACCTTTAACTTTAACTTAAACTTTAACTTTAACATTAACTTTAACTATACCTTCCCCTCTAACTTTACCTCAACTCTAACTTTAACTTAAACTTTAACCTAAACTTTAACTGTAACTTTACCTTTACCTTTAAATTTAACTTAAACTTTAACTTTAACTTTACCTTTACCTTTACCTTCAACTTTAACCTTAACTTAAACTTAAACTTTAACTTTACCTTTACCTTTAACTTTCACTTTAACTTTAACTTTAACCTTAACTTTAACTCTAACTTTCACTTTAACTTAAACTTAAACCGTAACTTTAACTTTACCTTTACCTATAACTTTAACTTTAACTTAAACTTCAACCCAAACTTCAACTTTAACTTTACCTTTACCTTTAACTTTCACTGTTAACTTTAACTTTAACCTTAACTTTAACTCTAACTTTAACTTTAACTTTAACTTAAACCTTACCTTTAACTTCACCTTTACCTATAACTTTAACTTTAACTTAAACTTTAACCCAAACTTTAACTTTAACTTTAACTCTACCTTAAACTTTAACTTAAACTTTACCATTAACTTAAACTTAAACTTTAACATTAACTTTAACTTAAACTTTACCTGTTACTTTTAACTATAACACCAACCTTAACTGTTAACTCTAACTCTAACTTTACCTTGTACCTTAACTATAACTCCACCCCTACATATATACACACACTCCCCCCCCCCCCCGTCTTGCGTCTTCCCCTCTCTCTCACCCCCCCTCCATATCTACACCCCCACACCAACCCCAACCCCACCCACACCCTCACCCCCACCCCAACCTACACCCCACACCCACCCCAACCCACAACCACCCCCACCCCCTCCCCCACACCCCCACCACCCCCAACCCCACCCCCAACCCCACCCCCAACCACACCCCCACACCCACCCCCACCCGTAACCCCCACCCCACCCCAACCCCTACCCCAACCCCTACACCACCCCCTACCGGACCACCACACCCTCACCCTACCCCACTCCGCTACCCCAACCCTAACCCACACCCCTAACCCTATCCCTAACCCTAACCCTTACCCTAACCCTACGCCAAACGTAAAAGCCAACACCTAACCCAAACCCTAACCCTATCCCTTCCCAACCCAACCCTAACCCTAAACCCAAACCCTACCCTAACCAACCCAACACCTAACCCACCCCAACCCTACCCTACCCAACCCTTCCCCTACCCCAACCCTAACCTAACCTAAACCCTCACCTACCCAAACCCTTACCCTACCCCTAACCCTACACCTAACCCCACCCCTAACCCTTACCCTAACCCTAACCCTAAACTTAACCCTAACCTAACCCTAACTCTAATCTTACCCTAACGCTTGTCCTTACACTAACCCTAACCATAACCCTAACCCTAAACCTAACCCTAACCCTTAACATACCCTACCCTTACCCTAACCCTAAACCTAAACCTAACTCTAACCCTTAACCCAGACCCTAAGCATAACCATAATCCTAACTCTAAACCCTAACCTTAACCCTACCCCTTACCCTTACTCTAACCCTAACCCTAACCCTAACCCTAACCCTAATATGTACTGTTTCCCTAACCCTAACCATAACCATAACCTTAAACCTTACCCTAACACTAACTCTAACACTAACCCTTACCCTTACCCTAACCTAAACATAACCCTAACACTAACCCTAACCCTTACCATTAACCCTAACCCTAACCCTTAACCTTACCTTAACCCTAAACCTAAACCTAACTGTAACCCTAACCCTAACCCTAAGCCGAACCCTAACCCTAACCCTAACCCTAACCCTAATCTTAACCCTAACCCTTATCCTTACCCTAACCCTAACCATAACCCTAACCCTAAACCTAACCCAAACCCTAAACCTAACCCTTACCCTTACCCTAAACCTAAACCTAAACCTAACCGTAACCGTTACCCTGACCCTAACCCTAAAAATAATCCTAACTCTAACCCTAACCTTAACCCTACCCGTTACCCTTACACTAACCCTAACCCTAACCCTAACCCTAAACATAAACCTAACCCTAACTCTAACCATAACACTTACCCTAATTATAACCCTGGCCCTAACCCTAACCCTAACCCTTACCCTTATCCCAACCCTAACCCTAACCTTACCCCTAACCCTAACCCTAACCCTTACCGAAACCGAAACTCTAACGGAAAATCTTACCCTTACCCTAATCCTAACCTTAACCCAAACCTAACCCTAACACTTATCCTTAACCTAACCCTAACACTAACACTTACTCTTACCCTAACGCTAACCCTAACCCTAACCTTAACCCTAACTCTAACTCTAACCCTTACCATTCCTAAACCTAATCCTAACTCTAACCCTAACACTAACCCTATCCTAACCCTTACCCTAACCCTAACCTTAACCCTTACCCTAACCCTAACCCTAACCCTAACCCTAACAGTTACCATTACCCTAACCCTAAACCTAACCCTAACCCTAACACTTACCCTAACCCTAACCGAACCCTTACCCTTACGTAACCCTAACTCCAAACCTAACCTAACCCTAACCCTAACCCTAACCCTAAACCTTACCATTTCCCTTACCCTAAACCTAAACTCAACCCTAACCCAAACCCTAAAACTTACCCTTACCCTAAACCTAACCCTAACCCTTACCCTAAACCTAACCCTAACCCAAACCCTAACCCTAACCCTAACCCTTATCCTAACCCTAACACTAACCCTATCCCTAACCCTTAACTTAACCCTAAACTAACCGTAACCCCTAACCCTAACCTTACCCTAACCCTAACACTAACCCTAACCCTTACCCTAACCCTAAACCTAACCCATAACCCTAACCCTAACCCTAACCCTTACCCTACCCTAACCCTAACCCTCACCCTAACACTAACCCTAAACCTTACCCTTACCTTAAACCTAACCCTAAACTTACCCTAACCATAATCCTAACCCTAACCCTTACCCTTATGTTAACCCTAACCCTAACCGTAACCCTTACCCTTACCCTAACCCTAACCCTAAACCTAACCCTAACCCTAACCCTAAACCTAACACTAACCCTAACCCTAACCCTAACCCTTATCCTTACCCTAATCCTAACCATAACCAAAACCCTAAACCTAACCCTAACCCTAAACCTAAACCTTACCCTTCCCCTTACCCAAACCTAAACCTAACCGTAACCCTTACCCTGACTCTATCCCTAACCATAATCCTAACTCTAACCCTAACCTTAACCATAACCCTTACCCTTACCCTAACCCTAACCCTAACCCTAAACCTAACCCTAACACTAACCCTAAACCTTACCCTAACAATAACGCTGGCCCTAACACTAACCCTAACCCTTACCCTTACCCTAAACCTAACCGTAACCTTACCCCTAACCCTAACCCTATCCCTTACCTGAACCCAAATTCTATCCCAAACTCTTACCCTAACTCTAACCCTAACCTTAACCATAAACCCAACACTAACCCTAACCCTAACCCTTACCTAACCCTAACCCTAAACGTAACCCTAATGCTAACCCTTACCCTAACCCTAACCCTAACCCCAACCCTAAATCTTACCTTTACCATAACCCTAACCCTAAAACTAACCCTAACACCAACCCTAAACCTAACACTAACCCTAACCCTAACTCTAACCCTTACCCTTACGTAACCCTAACTCCATTACCCTAACCCTAACCCTAACCCTAACCCTAACCCCTAACCCTAACCCTAACCCTAACCCTTACACTTATCCTAATCCTAACCTTAACCCTAACACTTACCCTTACCCTAAACCCTACTCTAACCCTAGGCCTAACCCTAACACTTACCAAAACCCTAACCTTAACCATAATCCTTACCCTTACCAAACCCTAAACCTAACCTTAAGCCCAACGCTAAACCTAACACTAACCCTTACCAAAACCCAAACTCTAACCCAAACTCTTACCTTTACCCTACCCTAATCTTAACCCTAACACTAACCCTAACCCTAACCCTTAACTTACCCTAACCCTAACCGTAAACCTAACCCTAACCCCACCCTAAACGTTACCCTTACACTAACCCTAACCCTAAACCTAACCCTAACCAAAACCCTAAACCTAACACTAACCTTATCCCTAACAAAACCCTTACCCTTACGTAACCCTAACTCCAAACCTAACCCTAACCCTAACCCTAACCCCTAACCCTAACCTAACCCTAACCCTTACACTTATCCTAATCCTAACCTTAACCCTAACACTTACCCTTACCCTAAACCCTACTCTAACCCTAAGCCTAACCCTAACACTTACCAAAACCCTAACCCTAACCATAATCCTTACCCTTACCCAAACCCTAAACCTAACCTTAAGCCAACGCTAAACCTAACCCTAACCCTTACCAAAACCCAAACTCTAACCCAAACTCTTACCTTTACCCTACCCTAATCTTAACCCTAACACTAAGCCTAACCCTAACCCTTACACTTATCCTAATCCTAACCCTAACCCTAACACTTACCCTTACCCTAAAGCCTACCCTAACCCTAGGCCTAACCTTAACCCTTTCCCTAACCCTAACCCTAACCCTAACCCTTACCCTTACTCTAAACCTAAACCTAACCCTAACCCTAACCCTTTCCCTTACCCTAAACCTAAACTCAACCCTAACCCTAACCCTAAAACTTACCCTTACCCTAAACCTAACCCTAAACATTACCCTAAACCTAACCCTAACCCAAACCCTAACCATAAACCTAACCCTTATCCTAACCCTAACACTAACCCTATCCCTAACCCTTAACCTAACCCTAACACTAACCGTAACCCCTAACCCTAACCCTAAACCTAACCCATAACCCTAAACCTAACCCTAACCCTTACCCTACCCTAACCCTAACCCAAACCCTTACCCTTACCCTAACCCTAAAACTAACCCTAATCCTAACCCTAACCCTAACCCTTACCCTTACCCTAACCCTAAAACTAAGCTAATCCTAAACCTAACCCTAACCCTTACCCTTATCCTAAACCTAAACCTAATCCTAACCCTACCCTAATCCTAACGCTAAACCTAACCATAACCCTAAACCTTATCCTAACTCTAACCCTAACCCTTACCCTAAACCTAACCTTAAACCTAAACCTAACCCTTACCCTTACCCTAACGCTAACCCTAACCCTAACCCTAACCCTAACCCTCACCCTTACCCTAACCGTAACCCTAACCTTAAAGTCAACCCTAAACCTAACCCTAACAATAACAGTAACCTTTACCCTTACCCTAACCCTAACCATAACCCTAACGCTAACCCTAACCCTAAAACTTACCCTTAGCCTAACCCTAACCATTTCCCTAACCCTAACCCTAACCCTAACCCTAACCACTAACCCTAACCCTTAACCTAACCAACACTAACCCTAACCCTAACCCTTACCCTTACCCTAACCTAACTCTAAACATAAACCGAACCCTAACCCTAACCCTAACCCTAACCTAACCCTTACCCTAACCATAACCCTAACCCTAACCCTAACCTTAACCCTAACGCTAACCGTAACCCTAACCCTTACCCTTACCCTAAACATAACCGTAAACCTAACCCTAATCCTACCCCTAACCCTAACCTTAACCCTAACCCTATTCCTAACCCTTACCATTACTGTAACCCTAACCCTAAACCTTACCCTAACCCTAACACTAACCCTAACCCTTACCCTTACCCTAAACCTAACCCTAACTCTAACCCTAAGCCTAACCCTAACCCTAAACCTTACCGTAACCCTAACCCTAACCCTTACCGCTAACCCTAACCCTAAACTTAACCCTAACCCTAATCCTAACACTAACCTTAACCTTAGGCTAACCCTAACCATAAACCTAACCCTAACCCTAATCCTAACCCTAACCTTTACCCTAACCCTATCCCTAACTCTTACCCTTACCCTAACCCTAACCCTAAACCTAACACTAACCCTAAGCCTAACCGTAACCCTTCCCCCTACCCTAACCTAAACCGAAACCTAACTCTAACCCTAACCCTAACCCTAACCCTGAACCCTAACCGTAACCCTAACCCTAACCCCTTACCCTAATCCTAACCCTAACCCTTACCCTAACCCTAACCCTAATCGTAACCCTAACCCTAAACCTAACCTTAACCCTAACCCTTACACTTACCCTAACCCTAACCCTAACCTTAACCCTAACTCTTAAGCTTACCCTAACCCTAAACATAACCCTAACCCTAAACCTAACCTAACCCTAAACCTAACCCTAACACTAACCCTAACCCTAACCCTTACCCTAACAATAACCCTGGCCCTAACCCTAACCCTAAACCTTACCCTAACCCTAACCCTAACCTTACCCCTAACCCTAACAATAACCTTACCCAAACCCAAACTCTAACCCAAACTCTTACCCTTACCCGTAACCCTAACCTTAACCCTAACACAAACCTAACCCTAACCCTTACCATTACCCTAACCCTAACTCTAACCCTAACCTAGCCCTTACCCTTACCCTAATCCTTACCCTAAACTTAACCTAACCCTAACCCTAACCTTAACCCTAAAACTAAACCTATCCCTAACCCTTACCCTAACCCTAACCCTAAACCTAACACTAACCCTAATCCTAACCCTAACCCCGAACCCTAAGCCTAACTCTAAACCTAACCCTAACCTTTACCCTTATTCTAACCCTAACCCTAACCCTAACCCTAACCCTTACCCTTACCCTATTCCTAAACCTAACCCTAACGCTAACCCTAACCCTAACCCTTACCCTTACCCTAACCCTAAACCTAACCCTAACCCTACCCTAACCCTAAACCTTACCCTTACCCTATTCCTAACCTAACCCTAACCCTAACCCTTACCCTTACCCTAACCCTAAACCTAACCCTAACCCTAACCCTAACCCTAAACCTTACACTTACCCTAACCCTAACCCTAAACCTTACCCTAACAATAACCTAACCCTAAACCTAACCCTTACCCTTATCTTAACCCTACCCCTAACCCTAACCCTAACCCTCACCCTACCCTCAACTTTAATTCTAACCCTAACCCTACCCCTAACCCTTACCCTAATATTAAGCCTAACCTAACCCTTACACTTACTCTAACACTAAGCCTAACCCTAACACTAACCCTTACTCTAACCCTAACCCTAACCCTAACCTTAACCCTAACCATTACCCTTACTCTAACACTAAGCCTAACCCTAACACTAACCCTTACCCTAACCTAACCCTAACCCTTACCCTAACCCTAACCCTAACCATAACCCTTAACTCACACTTAAACCTAAGCCTAACCGTACCTCTAACCTAACCCCTACCCTTACCCTAACCCTAACCCTAACTCTAACCCTAAACCTAAACCTAACCCTAACCCTTACCCTTACCCTAACCCTGACCCTAAACTTAACCCTAACCCTAACCCTAACCCTAACCTTAACCCTAACTCTTAAGCTTACCCTAACCCTAAACATAACCCTAACCCTAAACCTAACCCTAACCCTAACCTAACCCTAACACTAACCCTAACCCTAACCCTTACCCTAACAATAACCCTGGCCCTAACCCTAACCCTAAACCTTACCCTAACCCTAACCCTAACCTTACCCCTAACCCTAACAATAACCTTACCCAAACCCAAATTCTAACCCAAACTCTTACCCTTACCCTAACCCTAACCTTAACCCTAACACAAACCTAACCCTAACCCTTACCATTACCCTAACCCTAACTCGAACCCTAACCCTAGCCCTTACCCTTACCCTAATCCTTACCCTAAACTTAACCCTAACCCTAACCCTAACCTTAACCCTAACCCTAAACCTATCCCTAACCCTTACCCTAACCCTAACCCTAAACCTAACACTAACCTAATCCTAACCCTAACCCCGAACCTAACCCTAACTCTAACCCTAACCCTAACCTTTACCCTTATTCTAACACTAACCCTAACCCTAACCCTAACCCTTACCCTTACCCTATTCTAAACCTAACCCTAACCCTAACCCTAACCCTAACCCTTACCCTTACCCTAACCCTAAACCTAACCCTAACCCTACCCTAACCCTAAACCTTACCCTTAC
>NW_028327508.1:37500-70595 GCF_031878675.1 Megascapheus bottae
AAGCCCTAACTCTAACCCTAAACCTAAACCTAACTCTAACCCTTACCCTAACCCTAACCCTTACTCTAAACCTAACCTAAAACTCAAACTTAACCATAACCCTAAACCTAACCCTTACCCTTACCCTAACCCTAACCCTATAACTCACCCTAACCCTAACCCTTACCCTAACCCTCACCCTAACCCTTACCCTAACCCTAACCCTAACCCTAACCCTAACCTCAACTTTAACCCTAAGCCTAACCCTAACCCTAACCCTTAGCCTTACTCTAACACTAATCCTAACCCTAACACTAACCCTTACCCTAACTCTAACCCTAACACTAACCCTAACCCTAACACTTACCCTAACCTTACCCTAACCCTAACTCTTACCCTTACCCTAACCCTAACCCTAACCTTAAACCCAACCCTAAACCTAACCCTAAACCTAACCCTTACAATAACCTTCACCCTTACCCTCACCCTTACCCTAAGCCTAATGCTAAACCTAACCCTAACTATAATGCTAACCCTAACCCTAACCCTAACCATAACCATTACCCTAAACCTAACCCTAACTCTTACACTTACCCTAACCCTAACCCTAACCCTAACACTAATCCTAAACCTAAACCTAACCCTAACCCTAACCTTAACCCTAACCCTAACCCTAACTCTAACCCTAACCCTTACACTTACCCTAACCCTAAACCTAACCTTAACACCAACCCTAAACCTAACCCTAACCCAAACCCAAACCCTTACCCTAACCCTAGCCCTAACCCTAACCGTAAGCATTACCTAACCCTAACCCTAACCCAAACCCAAATACTTACCCTTACCCTAACCCTAACCTTAACCCCAACCCTAAACCAAACCCTAACCCTAACCCTTACCCTAATCCTAACCCTAACCCTTCTTCTAACTCTAACCCTAACCGTGACCCTAACCCTAACCCTTACCCTTATCCTAACACTAACCCTACACCTAACCCTAACCCTAACACTTACCCTTACCCTAACCCTAAACCTAAACCTAATCTTTACCCTAACCTTAACCCTAACACAAACCCTAATCCTAACCCTAAACCTTGCGCTTATCCTAAACCTAACCCTAAACCTTATTCTAAACATAACCTAACCCTAACCCTAATCCTTAACTTTATCTTAACCCCAAACCTAACACTTACCCTTACCCTAACGCTAAGCCTAACCCTAAACCTAACCCTAACCATAACCCTAAACATAACCCTAACCCTAACCCTAACCCTAACCCTTACCCTAATCTTAACCCTAACACTTACCCTAACCCTAACCCTAACCCTAACCCTAAACCTAACCTTAACCCTAACCCTTACCCTTACCCTTACCCTAACCATAACCCTAAACCTAACCCTAACCCTTAACCTTACCCAAACCCTGACTCTAAACTTAACCCTAACCCTAACCCTAACCCTAAGCTTAACCCTAACTCTTATGCTTACCCTAACCCTAACCATAACCCTAACCCTAAACCTAACCCTAACCCTAAACCTAACCCTAACACTAACCCTAACCCTAACCCTTACCCTAAAAATAACCCTGGCCCTAACCCTAACCCTAACCCTTAACCTTACCCTAACCCTAACCCTAACCTTACCCCTAACCCTAACAATAACCCTTACCCAAACCCAAACTCTAACCCAAACTCTTACCCTTACCCTAACCCTAACCTTAACACTAACACAAACCTAACCCTAACCCTTACCATTACCCTAACCCTAACTCTAACCCTAACCCTAGCCCTTACCCTTACCCTAATCCTAACCCTAAACTTAACCCTAACCCTAACCCTAACCTTAACCCTAACCCTAAACCTATCCTAACCCTTAACCTTACCCTAACCCTAACGCTAAACCTAACACTAACCCTAACCTTAACCCTAACCCCGAACCCTAAGCCTAACCCTAACCTTTACCCTTATCCTAACACTAACCCTAACCCTAACCCTAACACTTACCCTTACCCTAACCCTAAACCTAAACCCAACCTAACCCTTACCCTAACCCGAACCCTAACCCTAACCCTTACCCTTACCCTATTCCTAAACCTAACCCTAACTCTAACCAAGCCTAACCCTAACCCTAACACTTACCGTAACCCTATCCCTAACCCTTACCCTAACCCTAACCCTAACCCTAACCCTAACCCTAACCCTTAACCTTACCCTAACCCTAACCCTAAACCTAACCCTAACCCTAACCCTAACCTTAACCCTAACCCTCTCCCTAAGACTTACGCTTTCCCTAACCCTAACCCTAACCCTGAACCCTAACCCTAAACCTAAACCTAACCCTTACCCTTATCCTAACACTAACCCTACACCTAACCCTAACCCTTACACTTACCCTTACCCTAACCCTAACAATAACCCTTACCCAAATCCAAACTCTAACCCAACTCTTACCCTTACCCTAACCCTAACCTTAACCCTAACACTAACCCTAACCTTAACCTTACCATTACCCTAACCCTAACTCTAACCCTAACCCTAGCCCTTTCCTTACCCTAATCCTAACCTAAACTTAACCCTAACCCTAATCCTAAACATAACCCTAACCCTAACCATAACCCTTACCCTTACCCTAATCCTAAACTTAACCCTAACCCCAACCCTAACACTAAACCTTACCCTTACACTAAACCTAACCTAACCCTTACCTAACCATGACCCTATCACTAAAACTAACCCTTACCCCTATCTTAACCCTAACCCTAACGGTTAACCTACCCTAACGCTAACCCTAACCCTAACCTTAACCCTAACACTAACCCTAACCCTTACCCTTACCCTAAACCTAACCCTAACTCTAACCCTAAGCCTAACCCTAACCCTAAACCTTACCGTAACCCTAACTCCTAACCCTTACCCTAACCCTAACCCTAAACTTAACCCTAACCCTAATCCTAACACTAACCCTTAACCTTAGGCTAACCCTAACCATAAACCTAACCCTAACCCTAATCCTAACCCTAACCTTTACCCTAACCCTATCCCTAACACTTACCCTTACCCTAACCCTAACCCTAAACCTAACACTAACCCTAAGCCTAACCGTAACCCTTCCCCTACCCTAACCCTAAACCTAAACCTAACTCTAACCCTAACCCTAACCCTAAACCTGAAACCTAACCGTAACCCTAACCCTAACCCTTACCCTAATCCTAACCCTAACCCTTACCCTAACCCTAACCCTAACCGTAACCCTAACCCTAAACCTAACCTTAACCCTAACCCTTACCCTTACCCTAAACCTAACCCTAAACCTAACCTAACCCTAACCCTTACCCTTACCCTAACCCTGACCCTAAACTTAACCCTAACCCTAACCCTAACCCTAACCTTAACCCTAACTCTTAAGCTTACCCTAACCCTAAACATAACCCTAACCCTAAACCTAACCCTAACCCTAAACCTAACCCTAACACTAACCCTAACCCTAACCCTTACCCTAACAATAACCCTGGCCCTAACCCTAACCCTAAACCTTACCCTAACCCTAACCCTAACCTTACCCCTAACCCTAACAATAACCTTACCCAAACCCAAATTCTAACCCAAACTCTTACCCTTACCCTAACCCTAACCTTAACCCTAACACAAACCTAACCCTAACCCTTACCATTACCCTAACCCTAACTCGAACCCTAACCCTAGCCCTTACCCTTACCCTAATCCTTACCCTAAACTTAACCTAACCCTAACCCTAACCTTAACCCTAACCCTAACCCTAAACCTATCCCTAACCCTTACCCTAACCCTAACCCTAAACCTAACACTAACCCTAATCCTAACCCTAACCCCGAACCCTAACCCTAACTCTAACCCTAACCCTAACCTTTACCCTTATTCTAACACTAACCCTAACCCTAACCCTAACCCTTACCCTTACCCTATTCCTAAACCTAACCCTAACCCTAACCCTAACCCTAACCCTTACCCTTACCCTAACCCTAAACCTAACCCTAACCCTACCCTAACCCTAAACCTTACCTTACCCTATTCCTAAACCTAACCCTAACCCTAACCCTTACCCTTACCCTAACCCTAAACCTAACCCTAACCCTAACCTAACCCTAAACCTTACACTTACCCTAACCCTAACCCTAAACCTTACCCTAACAATAACCTAACCCTAAACCTAACCCTTACCCTTATCTTAACCCTACCCCTAACCCTAACCCTAACCCTCACCCTAACCTCAACTTTAATTCTAACCCTAACCCTACCCCTAACCCTTACCCTAATATTAAGCCTAACCCTAACCCTTACACTTACTCTAACACTAAGCCTAACCCTAACACTAACCCTTACTCTAACCCTAACCCTAACCCTAACCTTAACCCTAACCATTACCCTTACTCTAACACTAAGCCTAACCCTAACACTAACCCTTACCCTAACCTAACCCTAACCCTTACCCTAACCCTAACCCTAACCATAACCCTTAACTCACACTTAAACCTAAGCCTAACCGTACCTCTAACCCTAACCCCTACCCTTACCCTAACCCTAACCCTAACTCTAACCCTAAACCTAAACCTAACTCTAACCCTTACCCTAACCCTAGACCCTTACTCTAACCCTAACCTAAAACTCAAACTTAACCATAACCCTAAACCTAACCCTTACCCTTACCCTAACCCTAACCCTATAACTCACCCTAACCCTAACCCTTACCCTAACCCTCACCCTAACGCTTACCCTAACCCTAACCCTAACCCTAACCCTAACCTCAACTTTAACCCTAAGCCTAACCCTAACCCTAACCCTTAGCCTTACTCTAACACTAATCCTAACCCTAACACTAACCCTTACCCTAACTCTAACCCTAACCCTAACCCTAACCCTAACACTTACCCTAACCCTTACCCTAACCCTAACTCTTACCCTTACCCTAACCCTAACCCTAACCTTAAACCCAACCCTAAACCTAACCCTAAACCTAACCCTTACAATAACCTTCACCCTTACCCTCACCCTTACCCTAAGCCTAATGCTAAACCTAACCCTAACTCTAATGCTAACCCTAACCCTAACCATAACCATAACCATTACCCTAAACCTAACCCTAACTCTTACCCTTACCCTAACCCTAACCCTAACCCTAACACTAATCCTAAACCTAAACCTAACCCTAACCCTAACCTTAACCCTAACCCTAACCCTAACTCTAACCCTAACCCTTACACTTACCCTAACCCTAAACCTAACCTTAACACCAACCCTAAACCTAACCCTAACCCAAACCCAAACCCTTACCCTAACCCTAACCCTAACCCTAACCGTAACCATTAACCTAACCCTAACCCTAACCCAAAACCAAACACTTACCCTTACCCTAACCCTAACCTTAACCCCAACCCTAAACCAAACCCTAACCCTAACCTTTACCCTTATCCTAACACTAACCCTACACCTAACCCTAACCCTAACACTTACCCTTACCCTAACCCTAAACCTAACCCTAATCTTTACCCTAACCTTAACCCTAACACAAACCCTAATCCTAACCCTAAACCTTGCGCTTATCCTAAACCTAACCCTAAACCTTATTCTAAACATAACCCTAACCCTAACCCTAATCCTTAACTTTATCTTAACCCCAAACCTAACACTTACCCTTACCCTAACGCTAAGCCTAACCCTAAACCTAACCCTAACCATAACCCTAAACATAACCCTAACCCTAACCCTAACCCTAACCCTTACCCTAATCTTAACCCTAACCCTTACCCTAACCCTAACCCTAACCCTAACCCTAAACCTAACCTTAACCCTAACCCTTACCCTTACCCTTACCCTAACCATAACCCTAAACCTAACCCTAACCCTTAACCTTACCCAAACCCTGACTCTAAACTTAACCCTAACCCTAACCCTAAGCTTAACCCTAACTCTTATGCTTACCCTAACCCTAACCATAACCCTAACCCTAAACCTAACCCTAACCCTAAACCTAACCCTAACACTAACCCTAACCCTAACCCTTACCCTAAAAATAACCCTGGCCCTAACCCTAACCCTAACCCTTAACCTTACCCTAACCCTAACCCTAACCTTACCCCTAACCCTAACAATAACCCTTACCCAAACCCAAACTCTAACCCAAACTCTTACCCTTACCCTAACCCTAACCTTAACACTAACACAAACCTAACCCTAACCCTTACCATTACCCTAACCCTAACTCTAACCCTAACCCTAGCCCTTACCCTTACCCTAATCCTAACCCTAAACTTAACCCTAACCCTAACCCTAACCTTAACCCTAACCCTAAACCTATCCCTAACCCTTAACCTTACCCTAACCCTAACGCTAAACCTAACACTAACCCTAACCTTAACCCTAACCCTGAACCCTAAGCCTAACCCTAACCTTTACCCTTATCCTAACACTAACCCTAACCCTAACCTTAACCCTAACCCTAACCCTTACCCTTCCCTAAACCTAACCTTTACCCTAACCCTAACCCTAACCCTTACCCTTACCCTAACCCTAACCCTAACCATTACTCTTACCCTAACCCTTACCCTAACCCTTACCCTTACCCTAACCCTAACCCTAACCCCAACCCTAAACCTAACCCTAAACCTAACCCTTACCCTTACCCTAACCCTAACCCTAACCGTAACCCTAACCCTAAACCTAACCATAACCCTAACCCTTACCCTAACCCTAACCCTAACTGTAACCCTAACCCCTACCCTTACCCTAATCCTAAACCTAACCCTGACCCTAAACCTAACCCTACCCCTTACCCTTACTCTAACCCTAACCCTAACCCTAACCCTTATCCTTACCCTAAACCTAACCCTAAACCTTATCCTAACCATAACCTTAACCCTAACCCTAACCTTACCCTTATCTTAACCCTAATCCTCACCCTAACCCATACCCTTACCCTTACGCTAACCCTAACCCTAACCTTAACCCTAACCCTAAACCTAACACATACCCTTACCCTAATCCCAACCCTAAACCTAACCGTAACCCTAAACATAACCCTAACCATAACCCTAACCCTAACCCTAACCCTAACCTTAAACCTAACCCTAACCCTATTCCTAACAATTACCTTAACCCTAACCCTAACCTTAACCTTAACCCTAACCCTTACCCTTACCCTAACCCTAACCCCAACCCTAAACCTAACCCTAAACCTTACCCTAACCATAAACTTAACCCTAACCCTAAGCTTACCCTTATCTTAACCCTAATCCTAACTCTAATCCTTACCCTTACCCTAACGCTAACCCTAAACCTAACACTACCCGAACCCTAACCCTAACTCTTATCCCTACCCTAACCCTAACGCTAAACCTCACTCTAACCCTAACCCTAACCCTAACCCCTAACCATAACCATAACCCTAAACTAACCCTTACCCGTATCTTAACACTAACACGAACCCTAAACCTAACCCTAACACTTACCCTAACCCTAACCCTAAACCTAACCATAACCCTAACCCTTACCCTAACCCTAACTGTAACCCTAAGCCTTACCCTTACCCTAATCCTAAACCTAACCCTGACCCTAAACCTAACCCTACCCCTTACCCTTACTCTAACCCTAACCCTAACCCTAACCCTTATCCTTACCCTAAACCGAACCCTAAACCTTACCTAACCATAACCTTAACCCTAACCCTAACCCTTACCCTTATCTTAACCCTAATCCTAACCCTAACCCATACCCTTACCCTACGCTAACCCTAACCCTAACCTTAACCCTAACCCTAACCCTATCCCTAACCCTTACCCTAACCCTAAACCTAACCCTAACCCTAACCTTAACCCTAACCCTAACCCTTACCCTTACCCTAACCCTAACCCTAACTCTAACCCTAAACCTAACCCTAAGTCTAACCCTAACCCTTAGCCTAACAATAACCCTTGCCCTAACCCTAACCCTAACCCTTACCCTTACCCTAAACTTTACACTTATCCTAACCCTAACCCTAACCCTAATCCTATCCTTATCCCTAACCCTAACCCTATCCTTTCCCTTAACCTTACCCTTACCCTAACCCTAACCCTAACCCTAACCCTAACTTTAACCCTAACCCTATCACTAACACTTACCCTTACCCTAACCCTAACCCTAAACCCTACACTAACCCTAACCCTAACTCTAACCCTTACCCTTACCCTAATCCGAACCCAAAACCTAACTCTAACCCTAACCCTAACCCTAAACCCGAACCCTAACCCTAACCCTAACCCCAAACCTTACCCTTATCCTAACACTAACCCTAACCCTAACCGTAACCCTAACAATTACCCTTAACCTAACCCTAAACCTAACCCTAACCCTAACGCTTACCCTAACCCTAACCCTATACCTAACCCTTACCCTAACCTTAACCCTAACCCTAAACCTAACACTAACCCTAACCCAAACCTTAACCCTAACCCTAACCCTAACCCTAACCTTAACCCTAACCGTATCCTTACACTAACCCTAACCATAACCCTAACCCTAACACTAAACCTAACCCTTACCCTTAACCAAACCCTAAACCTAAACCTAACCGTAACCTTTACCCTGACCCTAACCCTATCCATAATCCAAACTCTAACCCTAACCATAACCCTAACCCTTACCCTTACCCTAACCCTAACCCTAACCCTAAACCTAAACCTAACCCTGACTCTAACGCTAACCCTTACCCCAGCCCTAACCCTTACCCAAACCCAAACTCTTACCCTTATCCTAACCCTAACCTTAACCCTAACACTAAACCTAAACCTAACCCTTATCCTTACCCTAACTCTAACCCTAAACCTAACCCTAATGCTAACCCTAAACCTTACCCTTACCCTAACCCTAACACTAAACCTAACCCTAACCCCAACCCTAAAACTAACACTAACCCTAACCCTAACCCTAAACCTAACCCTTAACCTTAAGTAACCCTAGTCCTAACCCTTAACCCTAAACCTATCCCTAACCCTTCACTTATCCTAACCCTAACCCCTACCCTAACACTTACCCTTACCCCAACCCCTACCCTAACCCTTACCGTAACCCTTACCCTAACCCTAACCCTAACCCTTAGCCTTACCCTAAACCAAAACCTAACCCTAACCCTAACCCTAACCTAACCTTAACCCTAACCCTAACCATAACCGTAACCCTAAACCTAACCCTAACTCTAACCCTAACCCTTACGCTAACCCTAACCCTTACCCAAACCCAAACTCTTACCCAAACTCTTAACCTTATCCTAACCCTAACCTTAACCCTAACACTAAACCTAAACCTAACCCTTATCCTTACCCTAACCCTAACCCTAAACCTAACCCTAATGCTAACCCTAACCATAACCCTTACCCTTAGCCTAAACCTAACCCTAAACCTTACCCTAGCCATAACCTTAACCCTAACCCTAACCTTACCCTTATCTTAACCCTTATCTTAACCCTAACCCTTACCCTTACCCTAACGCTAACCCTAACCCTAACCTTAACCCTAACCCTAAACCTAACACATACCCTTACCCTAACCTTAAGCCTAACCCTAACTGTAACTCTAAACATAACCCTAACTCTAACCCTAACCCTAACCCTAAACCTATACCTAACCCTTACCGTAACCCTAACCCTAAGTCTAAACCTAACCCTAACCCTAACCCTTACCCTAACCCTAACCCTAACCCTAAACTTAACCGTAACCATAACCCTAAACCTAAGCCTTACCCTTATCCTAACCCTAACTCTAAACCTAACCCTAACCCTAACCTTAACCCTAATCCTAACCCTATCCCTAACCCCTACCCTAACCTTAACCCTAACCTTAACCTTAACCCTAACCCTTACCCTTACCCTAACCCTAACCCTAACCCTAAACATAACCCTAAACCGTACCCTAACCATAAACTTAACCCTAACCCTAACCTTAACCCTAACCTTATCCCTAAACCTAACCCTATCCTTACCCTTAACCTTACCCTTACCCTAACCCTAACCCTAACCTTAACCTTAACCCTAACCCTTACCCTTACCCTAACCCTAACCCTAAAATTAACCCTAAACCTAACCCTAAACCTTACCCTAACCAAACCTTAACTCTAACACTAATCCTTACCCTTATCTTAACCCTAATCCTAACTCTAACCCTTACCCTTACCCTAATGCTAACCCTAACTCTAACCTTAACCCTAACCCTAAACCTAACACATACCCTTACCCTAACCCTAACCCTAACCGTAACCCTAAACATAACCCTAACTCTAACCCTAACCCTAACCCTATCCCTAACCCTTAACCTAACCCTAAGCTTAACTCTAAACCTAACACTAACCCTAACCCTAACCCTTACCCTAACCCTAACCCTAAACTTAACCGTAACCATAACCCTAACCTTAACCCTTACCCTTACCCTAACCCTATCCCTAAACCTAACCATAACCCTAAACCTAACCTTAACCGTAACATTAACCCTATCACTAACCCTTACCCTAACCCTAAACCTAACCCTATCCCTAACCCTAACCCTAAACCTAACCCTAAATCTAACCCTAACCCTTAGCCTAACAGTAACCCTGGCCCTAACCCTAACCCTAAACCTTACCCTTAACCTCATCTTTACACTTATCCTAACCCTAACCAAACCCTAACACTTACCCTTACCCTAACACCTACCCTAACCCTAACCCTAACCCTAACCCTAACCCTTACCCTTACCCTTACCCTAACCCTAACTTTATCCCTAACCCTAACCCTATCCTTACCCTTAACCTTACCCTTACCCTAACCCTAACCTTAACCCTAACCTTAACCCTAACCCTAACCCTATCCCTAATACTTACCCTTACCCTAACCCTAACCCTAAACCCTACACTAACCCTAACCCTAACTCTAACCCTTACCCATACCCTTACCCGAACCCAAAACCTAACTCTAACCCTAACCCTAACCCTAACCCTAAAACTTATCCTTATCCTAACCCTAACCCTAACCTAACCGTAACCCTAACCCTTACCCTTAACCTAACCCTAAACCCAACCTAACCCTAACCCTTACCCTAACCCTAACCCTAAACCTAACCCTTACCGTAACCCTAACCCTAACCCTAACCCTAACACTAACCCTAACCCTAAACCTAACCTTAACCCTAACCCTTACCCTTACCCTTACTCTAACCCTAATCCTAAACCTAAACCTAACCCTTACCCTTACCCTACCCTATACCTAACCCTAACCTTAACCCTAACGCTAACCCTAACAGCTAACCTTAACCCCAACCCTTATCCTTACACGAACCCTAACCATAACCCTAACCCTAACACTAAACCTAACCCTTACCTTTACCCTAAAACTAAACCTAAACCTAACCGTAACCTTTGCCCTGACCCTAACCCTAACCCTTAACCTAACCCTAACATTAACCCTAACCCCTAACCCTAACCCTAACCCTATCCCTAACCCTTACCCTAACCCTAACCCTAACCCTAACCCTAAACCTAACCCTAAACCTTACACTAACCATAACCTTAACCCTAACCCTAAGCTTACCCTTATCTTAACCCTAATCCTAACTCTAACCCTTACCCTTACCCTTACCCTAACGCTACCCCTAACCCTAACCTTAACCCTAACCCTCAACCTAACACATACCCTTACCCTAACCCTAACCCTAACCCTAACCGTAACCCTAAACATAACCCTAACTCTAACCCTAACCCTAACCCTATCCCTAACCCTTAACCTAACCCTAACGCTAACTCTAACCCTAACCTAACCCTAACCCTTACCCTAACCCTAACCCCTAACCATAACCATAACCCTAAACTAACCCTTACCCGTATCCTAACACTAACCCTAACCCTAAACCTAACCCTAACACTTATCCTTACCCTAACCCTAAACCTAACCATAACCCTAACCCTTACCCTAACCCTACCCTAACCATAACCCTAACCCTTTCCCTTACCCTAATCCTAAACCTAACCCTAACCCTAAACCTAACCCTACCCCTTACCCTTACTATAACCCTAACCCTAACCCTAACCCTTATCCTTACCCTAAACCTAACCCTAAACCTTATCCTAACCATAAACTTAACCCTAACCCTAACCTTTACCCTTATCTTAACCCTAATCCTAACCCTAACCCTTACCCTTACCCTTATGCTAACCCTAACACTAACCTTAACCCTAACCCTAAACCTAACACATACCCTTACCCTAACCCTAACCCTAACCCTAAAACAAACCGTAACCCTAAACATAACCCTAACCATAACCCTAACCCTAACCCTAAACCTTACCCTAATGCTAACCCTAACCCTTACCCTTACCCTAACACTAACCCTAACCCTAACACTAAACCTAACCTTAACTCTAACCCTTACCCTTACCCTTACCCTAACCCTGACCCTAAACCTAACCCTAACACTTACACATACCCTAATACCAAACCATAACCTTAACCCTAAACCTAACCCTAACCCTAACCTTAACCATAACCCTTATACTCACCCTAACCCTAACCATAACCCTAACCCTAAACCTAACCCTAACCCTAAACCTAACCCTTACCCTTACCATAACCCTAACCCTAAACCAAACCGTAACCCTTACCCTGAACCTAACCCTAACCATAATCCTAACTCTAACCCTAACCTTAACCCTAACCCCTACACTTACCCTAACCCTAACCCTAACCCTAACCATAACCCTAAACCTAACCCTAACGCAAATCCTAACCCTTACCATAACAATAACCCTGGCCCTAACCCTAACCCTAACCCTTACCCTTACCCTAACCCTAACCCGAAATTTACCCCTAACCCTAACCCTAACCCTTACCCAAACCCAAACTCTTACCCTTACCCTATCCCTAACCTTAACCCTAACACTAACCCTAACTCTAACCCGTACCCTTACCCTAACCCTAACCCTAAACCGTACCCTTACCCTAACCCTAACCCTAAACGAACCGAACCCTAGCCTAACCCTAAACCTTACCCTTACCTAGTCCCTAAGCCTAAACCTAACCCTAACCCTTACCCTAACCATAACCCTAACAATAACCCTAACCCTTACACTTTCCTTAACCTAACACTAACCCTTACCCTTACCCTTAACCCTAACCCTAACCCTAATCCTAACCCTAACCATAAACCTTACCCTTAACTTAACCCTAACCCTAAACCTAACCCTAACACCAACCCTAAAGCTAACTCTAACACTAACCCTAACCCTAAACCTAACCCTTACCCTTAAGTAACACTAATCCTAACCCCTAACCCTAACCCTAACACTAATCCTTACAGCTTACCCTAACCCTAACCCTAACCCTAACACTTACCCCTAACCCATACCCTAACCCTAACCCTAACCCTATCCTAACCCTAACCCTAACCCTAACCCTTAACCCTTAACCCTAAACCTAAACCTAACCCTAACCCTAACCCTAACCCTTTCCCTTACCCAAGAACCGATCCCTAACCCTAACCCTAACCCTAAAACTTACTCCTTACCCTAAACCTAAACTTAACCCTTACCCTAAACCTAAACCTAAACCCTTACCCTAGACCTAACCTAACCCTACCCTAACCCTTACCCTTTTCCTAACCCTAACCCTAACCTTAACCCCACGTAACCCTAACCATAACCCTTACCCTAACCCAAACCCTAAACCTAACGCGAACCCTAACCCTAACCCTTACCCTTACCCTAACCCTAACCCTAACCTAACCCTAACCCTAACCCTAACCCTAACACCTAACCCTAACCCAAACCCTAACCCTTGCCCTTACCCTAACCCTAACCCTAACCATAACCCTAACACTTACGCAAACCCTAAACCTAACCCTAACCCTAACACTTATCCTAACCCTATCGCTAATACTAACCCTTAAATTAACCCTAACACTAAGCCTAACCCCTAACCCTAACCCTTACCCTAAACCCTAACACTAACCTAACCCTAACCCCTAACCCTAACCCTTACCTCCTAACACTAACCTAAACCTACCCCTAACCTTTACCCTGACCTAATCCTATCCATAATCCTTACTCTAACCCTAACCTTAAGCCTAACCCTTACCCTTAACCTAACCCTAACCCTAAGCCTAACCCTAAACCTAACCCTAAATCTAACCCTAACCCTTATCCTACGAATAACCCTGGCCCTAACCCTAACCCTAACCCTTACCCTTACCCTAACCCTAACCCTAACCATACCCCTAAACTTAAACCTAACTCTTACCCAAACCCAAACTCTAACCCAAACTCTTACCCTTACCCTAACCCTAACCTTAACCCTAACACTAACCCTAACCCTAACCCTTACCCTTACCCTAACCCTAACTCTAAACCTAACCCTAACACTAACCCTAAACCTTACCCTTAACCTAACCCTAACCTTAAACCTAACCCTAACCCCAACCCTAAATTTAACACTAACACTAACCCTAACCCTAAACCTCACCCTTACCCTTAAGCAACCCTAATCCTAACCCCTAAACCTAACCCTAAACCTTACACTTATCCTAACCCTAACCCTAACCCTAACACTTACCCTAGCCCCTACACTAACCCTAACCCTAATCCTAACCATTACCCTAAACCTAACCCTAACCCTAACCCTTACACTGACCCTAACCCTAAACCTAAGCCTAACCCTAACCCTAATCCTAACCCTTACCCTTACCCTAACCCTAAACCTAACCCTAATCCTAACCCTAACCCTAACCCCTACCCTTACCCTAACCCTAAACCTAACCCTAACGCTAAACCTTACCCTTACCCTAACCCTAACCCTAACCTTTACCCTAAACCTAAACTTAACCCTTACCCTTACCCTAACCGTAACCCTAAACTTAAACCCAACCCTAAACCTAACCCTAACCCTAACACTAAACCTTACACTTACCCTAACCCCAAACCTAACCCTAACGCTAACCCTAACCCTGACACTTACCTTTAGCCTAACCCTAAACATTACCCTAACCCTAACCCTAACACTAACCATAAACCCTAAACCTAACCCTTAACCTAACCCTAACACTAACCCTAACCCTAACCCTTACCCTAACCCGAACCTAACCCTTACCCTAACCCTAACCCTAACCCTAACCCTAACCTTAACCCTAACGCTAACCCTAACCCTTACCCTTACTCTAACCATAACCCTAAACCTAACGCTAACCCTAACCCTAACCCTAATCCTATCCCCAACCCTTACCCTTACACTAACAATAAGCCTAAACCTAACACTAACCCTAACCCTAACCCTAATCATTACCTTTACCCTAAACCTAAACCTAACCCTAACCCTAACCCTAGCACTAACCCGTACCCCTAACCCTAACCCTAACCCTAACACTTACCCTTACCCTAACCCTAACCCTAACCCTAACCATAACACTTACCCTCACTCTAACCCTAACCCTAACCATAAACCTAACCCTTACCCTAACCCTAACTCTAACCCTAACCCTTACCCTTACTCTAATCTTAAACATAACCCTAACCCTAAACCTAACCCTTACTCTTACCCTAACCCTAACCCCAACCCTAACCCTAAACCTTACCCTTACACTAAACCTAACCCTAACCCTTACCCTAACCATAACCCTAACACTAACCCTAACCCTTACACTTTCCTTAATCCTAACACTAACCCTTACCCTTACCCTAATCCTAACCCTAAACCATACACTTACCTTAACCCTAAACCTAATACTAACCCTATCCCTAAACGTAACCTTAACCCTAACCCTTACCCTTACCCTAACCCTAACCCTGAACCTAACCCTAACCCTTACCCTTACCCTAACCCTAACCCTAACCTTAAAACTAACCATAACCCTAACCTTAACCTTAACCCTAACCCTAACCCTAACCCTTACCCTTACCCTAACCCTAACCCTAACCTTACCACTAACCCTAAAATTAAACCTAACCCTAACCCTAACCCTAAACCTTACGCTTACCCTAACCCCAACCCTAAACCTAACACTGACCTTAACCCTAACCCTAAACCTAACCCTAATCCTAACCGTAACCCTAATCCTAACCCCTAACCCTAACCCTAACCCTAACACTTACACTTATCCTAAACCTAACCCTAACCCTAACACTTAACCTTACCCTAACCCCTATCCTAACCGTGACCCTAATCCTAACCCTAACCCTAACCCTTACCCTAACCCTAACCCTAACCCTAACCTTAACCCTTACCCTAACCCTAATCCTAAACCGAACCTTAATCCTAACCCTTATCCTTACCCTAACCTTAACCATAACCCTAACCCTAAACATAACCCTAACCCTAAACCAAACCTTACCGTTACCCTATCCGTAAACCTAAACCTAACCGTAACCCTTACCCTGAACCTAACCCTAATCATAACCCTAACCCTAAACCTAACCCTAACACTATCCCTAACCCTGACCCTAACAATAACGCCGGCCCTAAACGTAACCCTAACCCTTACCCTAACCCTAACCCTAACCTTACCCCTAACCCTAACCCTAACTCTTACCCAAACCCAAACTCTAACCCAAACTCTTACCCTTACCCTAACCCTAAACTTAACCCTAACACTAACCCTAACATTAACCCTTACCCTTACCCTAACCCTAACCTTAAACCAAACCCTAACCCTAACCCTAAACCTTACCCTTACCCTAACCCTAAAACTAAACCTAACCCTAACCCCAACCCTAAACCTACCACTAACCCTAACCCTAACCCTAACACTTACCCTTAGGTAAAGCTAACCCCAAACCTAACCCTAACCCTAACCCTAACCCTAACCCTAACCCTAACCCTTACCCTAACCCTAACCCTAACACTAACCCTAAACCTTACCCTTAACCTAAACCTAACCCTAACCCTTTCCCTTATCCTAAACCTAACCCTAACCCTAACCCTAACCCAAACCCTAAAACTTACCCTTATCCTAAACCTAACCCTAACACTTACCCTAAACCTAACCCTAATCCTAATCCTAACCCTTACCCTTATCCTAACCCTAACCCTAACCTTAACCCCAACGCTAACCCTAACCCTAACCCTAACCCTAAACCTAACCCTAACCCTTACCCTTACCCTATTCCTAACCCTAACCCTAACCCTAACACTTACCGAAACCCTAAACCTAACCCTAACCCTTACCCTTACCCTGCTCTAACCCTAACCTTAACCCCAACGCTAAACCTAACCCTAACCCTTACCCTAACCCTAACCCTAACCCTAACCCCAACCCTAAAACTTACGCTTACAATAACTCTAACCCTAACCCTCACCCTAACACTTATCCTAACCCTAACCCTAACCCTTTACCTAACCCAAACACTAACCCTAACCCCTAACCCTAACCCTTACCCTAAACCTAACACTAACCCTAACCCCTAATCCTAACCCTAACCCTAACCCCTAAACCTAACCCTAACCCTAACCTTAACCCTAACCCTAAACCTAATCCTAAACCTAACACTTACCCTTACACTAACCCTAACCCTAACCCTAACCCTTACCCTAACCCTAAACCTAACAATTACCCTTACCCTAACCCTAACCCTAACCCTAACCCTTACCCTAACCCTAACCCTAACCCTTACCCTAACCCTAACCCTAACCCTTACCCTAACCCTAATCCTTACCCTAACTCTAACCCTAACACTAACCCTTACCCTTTCCATAACCCTAACCCAAACCCCAACCCTTACCCTAAACCTAACCCTAACCCTAACCCTAACGATTACCTTTACCCTAAACCTAAACCTAACCCTAACCCTAACCCTAGCCCTAACCCGTACCCCTAACCCTAACCCTAACCCTAACCCTAACCCTTACCCTTATCCTAACCCTAACCCTAACCCTAACACTAACACTTAGCCTCACTCTAACCCTAACCCTAACCATAACCCTAACCCTTACCCTAACCCTAACTCTAACCCTAACCCTAACCCTTACCCTTACTCTAATCTTAAACATAACCCTAACCCTAAACCTAACCCTTACTCTTACCCTAACCCTAACCCTAAGCACAACCCAAACCCTAAACCTTACCCTTAAACTAAACCTAACCCTAACCTTACCCTAATTGTAACCCTAATACTTACCTTAACCCTTACACTTTCCTTAACCCTAACACTAACCCTTACCCTTACCCTAATCCTAACCCTAAACCTTGCCCTTACCTTAAACCTAACCCTAATACTAACCCTATCCCTAAACCTAACCTTAACCCTAACCCTTACCCTTGCCTTACCATAACCCTAAACCTAACCCTAACCCTTACCCTTACCATAACCCTAACCCTAACCTTAACCCTAACCATAACCCTAACCCTAACCTTAACCCTAACCCTTATCCTTACACTAACCCTAAACATAAACCTAAACCTAAACCTAATCCTAACACTAAACCTAACCCTTACCCTTACCGTAACCCTAAACCTAAACCTAACCGTAACCCTTAACCTGACCATAAACCTAACCATAATACTAACTCTAACCCTAACCTTAACCTAACCCTTACCCTTACCCTAACCGTAACCCTAAACCTAACCAAAAAACCTAACTCTAACACTAACCCTAACCCTTACCCTAACAATAACCCTGACCCTAACCCTAACCCTTACCCTTACCCTAACCCTAACCCTAACCCTAACCTTACCCCTAACCCTAAAATTAAAGCTAAACCTAATCCTAACCCTAAACCTTACCCTTACCCTAACCCCACCCTAAACCTAACATTAACCTTAACTCTAACACTAAACCTAACCCTTACCCTTACGTAACCCTAACCCCAAACCTAACCCTAACTCTAACCCTTACACTTATCCTAATCCTAACCCTAACCCTAAGACTTACCCTTACCCTAACCCCTATACTAACCGTGACCCTAACCCTAACCCTATCCCTAACCCTTACCCTTACCCTAACCCTAACCCTAACCATAACCCTAACCCAAACCCTAATCCTAACCCGAACCTTAACCCTAACCCTTATCCTTACCCTAACCCTAACCATAACCCTAACCCTAAACCTAACCCTAACCCTAAACCAAACCCTTAACCTTACCCTATCCGTAAACCGAAACCTAACCGTAACCCTTACCCTGACCCTAACCCTAACCATAACCCTAACCCTAAACCTAACCCTAACACTAACCCTAACCCTGACCCTAACAATAACGCCGGCCCTAACCCTAACCCTAACCCTTACCCTTACCCTAACCCTAACCCTAACCTTACCCCTAACCCTAACCCTAACTCTTACCCAAACCCAAACTCTAACCCAAACTCTTACCCTTACCCTAACCCTAAACTTAACCCTAACACTAACCCTAACCCTAACCCTTACCCTTACCCTAACCCTAACCCTAAACCTAACCCTAACCCTAACCGTAAACCTTACCCTTACCCTAACCCTAAACCTAAACCTAACCCTAACCCCAACCCTAAACCTACCACTAACCCTAACCCTAACCCTAAACCTTACCCTTACGTAAAGCTAACCCCAAACCTAACCCTAACCCTAACCCTAACACTTACACTTACCCTAACCCTAACCCTAACCCTAACCTAACACTTACCCTTACCCTACCGCGTACCCTAACCCTAACCCTAACCCTTACCCTAACCCTAACCCTAACACTAACCCTAACCCTTACCCTTAACCTAAACCTAACCTTAACCCTTTCCCTTACCCTAAATCTAACCCTAACCCTAACACTAACCCAAACCCTAAAATTTACCCTTATCCTAAACCTAACCCTAACACTTACCCTAAACCTAACCCTAATCCTAATCCTAACCCTTACCCTTATCCTAACCCTAACCCTAAATTTAACCCCAACGCTAAACCTAACCCTAAGCCTAACAATAACCCTAACACTAACCCTTATCCTTACCCTAACCCAAACCCTAAACCTAACAGGAATCCTAACCCTAAACCTAACCCTTACCCTTACCCTAACCCAAACCCTAAACCTAACGCGAACCCTAACCCTAAACCTAACCATTTCCCTTACCCTAACCATAACCCTAAACCTAACGCTAAACCCAACCCTAACCCTAACCCTTACCCTACTCTAACCCTAACCTTAACCCCAACGCTAAACCTAACCCTAACCCTTACCCTAACCCTAACCCTAACCCTAAACCCAACCCTAAAACTTACGCTTACAATAACTCTAACCCTAACCATAACACTTATCCTAACCCTAACCCTAACCCTAACCCTTTACCTAACCCAAACACTAACCCTAACCCCTAACCCTAACCCTTACCCTAACCCTAACACTAACCCTAACCCCTAATCCTAACCCTAACCCTAACCCCTAACCCTAACCCTAACCCTGACCTTAACACTAACCCTAAACCTAATCCTAACCCTAACACTTACCCTTACCCTAACCCTAACCCTAACCCTAACCCTAACCCTTACCCTAACCCTAATCGTTACCCTAACTCTAACCCTAACACTAACCCTTATCCTTTCCATAACCCTAACCCAAACCCTAACCCTTACCCTTACCCTAACCCTAACCCTAAACCTAACCCTAACCCTACCCCCAAATTTAACCCTAACCCTAACCCTAACCTTACCCTTACACTATCCATAACCCTAAAACTTACACTTACCCTAAACCTAACCCTAACCCTTACCCTAAACCTAACCATAACCCTAACCCTAAACTTTACCCTTACCTTAACTCTAACCCTAACCCTAACCGTTACCCTTACCCTAACGCTAAACCTTACACTAACCCTAACCCTAACCCTAACACATACCCTTAACCTAACCCTAACCCTAACCCTAACCGTAAACCTAACCCTACCCTAAACTTAACCCTTACCCTTACCCTAACCCTAAAGCTAAACCTAACCCAAACCCTTACCCTTACCCTAACCCTAAACCTAACACTAATCCTAACCCTAACCCTTACCCTAACCCTAAATCTAAACCTAAACCTAACCCTAACCCTTACACTAATCCTAACGCTAAACCTAAACATAACCCTTAACCTTACCCGAACCCTAACCCTAACCCTTACCCTACAACAAACCTTAACCCTAAACAAACCCTTACCTGTACCCTAACGCTAACACTAACCCTAACCCTCACCCTTACCCTAACCGTAACACTAACCTTAAACCCAACCCTAAACCTAACTGTAACCCTAACACTAACCTTTACCCTTACTCTAACCCTAACCCTAACCCTAACGCTAACCCTAACCCTAACACTTACCCTTAGTCTAACCCTAACCATTACCCTAACCCTTACCATTACCCTAACCCTAAGCCTAAACCTTGCCCTAACCCTAACTCTAACCCTAACCCTTAGCCTTAGGCTAATCCTAAACATAACCCTAACCCTAACCATAACCCTTACACTTACACTAACCCTAACCTGAACCCCTAACCCTAACCCTAAACCTCACCATAACCCTAAACCTAACCCTTAATATAACCCTAACCCTAACCCTATCCCTAAACCTTACCCTAACCCTTACCCTAACCATAACACTCACCATAAACCTAAACCTAACACTAACCCTTACCCTTACCCTTACCCTTACCCTAACCCTAGACCTAAATCTACCCCTAACCCTAACCCTAACCTTAACCCTAACCCTAACCCTTACCCTTCCCCTAACCCTAACCCTAAACCTAAACCTAACCCAAACCCTTACCCTTAACCTTACCCTAACCCTAACCCTAAATCTAACCCTAACCCTTACCCTTACCCTAACCCTAATCCTAAACTTAACCCTAACCCTAACCTTAACCCTAACTCTTTTCCTTACCCTAACCCTAACCATAACCCTAATCCTAAACCTAACCCTAACTCTAAACGTAACCCTTACCCTTACCCTATCCCTAACCCTAAACATATCCGAAAACCTTACCCTGACATTAACCCTAACCATAATCTTAACTCTAACCTTAACCTTAACCCTAATCATTACACTTACTCTAACCCTAACCCCAACCCTAAACCTAAACCTAACCCTAACCCTAACCCTTAACCTAACAGTAACCCTGGACCTAACCTTAACCTTAAACCTTACCCTTACCCTAACCCTAACCCTAACCTTACCACTAACCCTAACCCTAACTCTTACCCTTACCCCAACCCAAATTTTAACCCAAATCTTTACCCTTACCCTAACCCTAACCCTAACCTTAATGCTAACCCTAACCCTAACCCTTACCCTAACCCTAACCCTAACCCTAAACCTTAACCTAACCCTAACCCTAACCCTAACCCTAAACCTTACACTTACCCTTACCCTAACCCTAACCCTGACCCTTACCCTTACTTTAACCCTAACCCTAAACTTAACACTAAACCTTACCCTTACCATTACCCTTACCCTAACCCTAACCCTAACCCTAACCTAACCCTTACCCTAACCCTTAGCCTAACCCTTACCCTTACCTTAACCCTTAACCTAACCCTAACCCTAACCCTTAACCTAACCCTAACCCTAACCCTTACCCCTACCTTAACTCTTACCCTAATCCTAACCCCAACCCTTAACCTTACCTTAACCCTTACCCTAACTCTAACCCTAACCCTAACCCTAACACCTAACCCTAAACCTTAACCTAACCATAACCCTCACACTAACCCTAACCCTTACCCTTACCCTAACCCTAAATCTAACACTTACCCTTACCCTAACTGCTACCCTAACCCTAACCCTAACCCTAAACCTATCCCTAACCCCAACCCTAACCCTTACCCTAACCCTAACCCTAACCCTAACCCTAACCTTAACCCTAACCCTAACCCTAACCCTTACCCTAACCCTAACCCGAAAACTAACCCTAAACCTAACCCTAACCCTAACCTAACACTTGACCTTACCCTCACCCTAACCCTAAACCTATCACTAACCCTAACCCTAACCCTAAACCTAACCCTTACCCTTACCCTAACCCTAACCATAAACCTAACCCTAACCCAAACCCTAACCCTAACACTTATCCTTACGCTAACCCTAACCCTATCCCTAAACCTAACCCTAACCGTAAACCTAACTCTAACCCTTACCCTAACCATAACCCTAAACTAAACCTAACCCTTAACCAAACCCTAACAATAACCCTAACCCTGACACTAACCTTAACCCTAACCCTTTAACCTTACCCTAATCGTAACCCTTACCCTAATCCTAACCCTTACCCTAACCCTAACCCTAACCCTAAACTTAATCCTAACCCTAACCATAACCCTAATCCTTACCCTTAACCTAACCCTAACGCTAAACCTAACCTGAACCCTAACCCTATCACTAACCTTAACTCTTATCCTTACCATAACCCGAACCCTAAACCTAACCCTAACCCTAACCCCTAAATCTAACCGTAACCCTAACCCTAACCCTAACACTTACCCTTACCCAAACCCTAACCTTAATGCTAACCCTAACCCTAACCCTAACCCTTACCCTAAACCTCACCCTAATCCTTACCCTAACTCTAACCCTAACCCTAACCCTTACCCTTTCCATAACCCTAACCCTAAGCCTAATCCTTACTCTTACCCTAACCCTAACCCTAAACCTAACCCTAACCCTAACCCTAACCCTAAATTTAACCCTAACCCTAACCCTAACCTTACGCTTACCCTATCCCTAACCCTAAACCTTACACTTACCCTAAACCTAACCCTAACCCTAAACCTAACCCTAATCTTTAGCCTTACCTTATCTCTAACCCTAACCCTTACCGTTACCCTAACGCTAACCCTTACCCTAACCCTAACCCTAACCCAACACATACCCTTACCCTAACCCTAACCATAACCCTAACCTTAAACCTAACCCTACCCTAAACTTCACCCTTACCCTTACCCTAACCCTAACCCTAAACCTAACCCTCACCCTTACCCTTACCCTAACCCTAACCCTAACCTTAACTCTAAACCTTACGCTTACCCTAACACTAACCCTAACCCTAACCATAACCCTTACCCTTACCCTAACCCTAACCTAAAACTAACCATAACCCTAAATCTAACCCTGAACCTAACACTAACCCTAAAACTTACCCATACCCTAACCCTAACCCTAACCCTAACCCTAAACCTTCCCCTTAACCTAAAACTAACCCTAACCCTTACCCTCAACCCAACCCTAACCCTAACCCGAACCGTGACCCTTACCTTCACCCTAACCCAACCCTCACCCTTACCCATCCCCTAACGCTAACTCTAACCGTAACCCTAACACTAACACATACCCTTACCCTAACCCTAACAGTAACCCCAAACCTAACCCTAAACCTAAACATTACCCTTAACCTAAACCTAACCCTAACCCTCACCCTAAAACTAACCCTAACCCTAACCCTAACCCTAACCTTAACCCTTATCCTTACCCTAACCCTAACCCTAAACCTAACCCTATCACTAACCATAACCCTAACCCTAACCCTTACCCTAAGCCTAACCCTAATCATAACCCTAACCCTTACCCTTACCCTTACCCAAATCCTAACCCTAGCCCTAAACCTAACCGTAACCGTAAACTTACCAATAACCCTAACCCCTTACCCTAAATCTAACCCTAACCCTAACCTAACTCTAACCCTTACCCTTATCCTAACCCTAACCCTGACCCTAACACTTACCCTTACCCTAACACCTACCCTAACCCTAAGCCTAACCCTAAACCATAACCTAACCCTAACCCTAAACCTAACCCTAACCCTTACCGTTACCCTAACCCTAACCCTAACCTTAACTCTAACCCTTACGCTTACCCTAACACTAACCCTAACCCTAACCATAACTCTTACCCTTACCCTAACCCTAACCTAAAACTAACCATAACCCTAAATCTAACCCTGAACCTAACGCTAACCCTAAACCTTACCCATACCCTAACGCTAACCCTAACCCTAACCCTAAACCTTCCCCTTAACCTAAAACTAACCCTAACCCTTACCCTCAACCCAACCCTAACCCTAACCCGAACCGTGACCCTTATCTTCACCCTAACCCAACCCTTCCCCTTCCCCTTCCCCTAACGCTAACTCTAACCGTAACCCTAACACTAACACATACCCTTACCCTAACCCTAACAGTAACCCCAACCCTAACCCTAAACCTAAACATTACCCTTAACCTAAACCTAACCCTAACCCTCACCCTAAAACTAACCCTAACCCTAACCCTAAACTTAACCCTTATCCTTACCCTAACCCTAACCCTAAACCTAACCCTATCACTAACCATAACCCTAACCCTAACCCTTACCCTAAGCCTAACCCTAATCATAACCCTAACCCTTACCCTTACCCTTACCCAAATCCTAACCCTAACCCTAAACCTAACCATAACCCTAAACTTAACAATAACCCTAACCCCTTACCCTAAATCTAACCCTAACCCTAACCCTAACTCTAACCCTTACCCTTAACCTAACCCTAACCCTGACCCTAACACTTACCCTTACCCTAACACCTACCCTAACCCTAAGCCTAACCCTAAACCATAACCTAACCCTAACCCTAAACCTACCCTTACCCTTACCCTTACCCTAACCCTAACCCTAACCATAACACTAAAACTTACCCTTACACCAAACATAACCCTAACCCTTACCCTAAAACTTACGCTAACCCTAACCCTAACCCTTACCCTTACGATAACCCTAACCCTAACCCTAACCCTTAACTTTAACCTAACGCTAACCCTAACCCTTACTCTAACCCCAAGCCTAACCCTAACACATAACCTTACCCTATCCCTAACCCTTACTGTAACCCTAAACCTAAACCTATCTCTAACCCTAATCCTAAACCTAACCCTTACCCTTACCCTAATCCTAACCCTAACCCTAAACCTAACCCTAACCCTAACCCTAACCTTAACACTAAACCTAACCCCTTACCCTAACTCTAACCCTAACCCTAACCCTAACCCTCACCTTAACCCCATCACTAAACCTAACCCTAACCCTAATCCTAACCCTAACCCTTACCCTTACCCTGATCCTAACCCTAACCCTAAACGTAACCCTAAACCTAACCTTAACCCTAACCCTTACCCTTACCCTATCCCTAACCCCAACCCCTAACCCTAACCCTAAACCTAACTCTAAACCTAACCCTAACCTTAACCTTAACCCTAACCCTAACCCTAACCCTAATCCTTACCCTTACCCTAACCCTAAACCTAAACCTAACCAACACCCTAACCCTAACACTAACCCTAACCTCTAAACATAACCCTAAACCTAACCCTATACCTTATCTTTATCCTACACCTATTCGTAACACTAACACTTACGCTTATCCTAACCCCTACCCTAACTCTAACCCTAACCCTAACACTTGCCCTAACCCTAACCCTAACCCTAACCCTTACCCTTACCTTAACCCTATACCTAACCCTAAGCCTAACTTTAACCCTAACCATTACCCTAACCCTAACACTAAACCTTACCCTTACCCTAAACCTAACCCTAAACCTTACCCTAATCCTAACCCTAACCCTAACCCTAACTCTAACCCTTAACCCTAACCCTAACCCTAACCCTTACGCTTAACCTAACGCTAACCCTAACCCTAACCCTAACCCTAACACATACACTTACCTAACCCTAACATTAACCGTAAACAGAACCCTAACCCTAAACCTTACCCTAACCCTTACCCTTACTCTAACCCTAAAACTAACCTTAACCCTAACCCTAAACCTAATCCTAACCCTAACCCTTACCCTCGCCCTAACCCTAACCTTAACCCTAACCCTAACCCTAACCCTTATCCTTACCCAAACCCTAACCCTAACCCTATCCCTAAACCTAACTCTAACCCTAAACCTAACCCTTACCCTTACCCTAACCCTAACCCAAAACCTAACCCTAACCCTTACCCTCATCCTAATCCTAACCCCAACCCTAACCCTAACCCTAACCGTCACCCTAACCCTAAACCTAACCCTAAACCTAACCCTTACCCTTACCCTAACCCTAACACTAAACCTAACCCTAACCCTTACCCTTACCCTAACCCTTACTCTAACCCTAACCATAAGCCTAACCTTAAACCCAAACCTAAACCTAACCCTAACCCTAACACTAACCTTTACCCTTATCCTAACCCTAACCCTAACGCTAACCCTTACGTAACACTTACCCTTAGCCTAACCCTAACCGTAACCCTAACCGCTAACCCTAACACTTGACCTAACCCGAACCCTAACCCTAAAAATAAACCTTACCCTTAACCTAACCTAACTCTAAACCTAACCCGAACCCTAACCCTCACCCTTACCCTAACCCTAACCTAACCCTCAACCTAACCCTAACCATAACCCTAACCCTAACCTTAAGCCTAACGCTAACCCTAACCATAACCCTAACCCTTACCCTTACCCTAACCATAACCGTAAACCTAACCCTAAACCTAACCCTAACCCTTTCCCTTACCCTAACCCTAACCCTAACCTTAACTCTAACCCTTACGCTTACCCTAACACTAACCCTAACCCTAACCATAACCCTTACCCTTACCCTAACCCTAACCTAAAACTAACCATAACCCTAAATCTAACCCTGAACCTAACGCTAACCCTAAACCTTATCCATACCCTAACGCTAACCCTAACCCTAACCCTAAACCTTTCCCTTAACCTAAAACTAACCCTAACCCTTACCCTCAACCCAACCCTAACCCTAACCCGAACCGTGACCCTTACCTTCACCCTAACCCAACCCTCACCCTTACCCTTCCCCTAACACTAACTCTAACCGTAACCCTAACACTAATACATACCCTTACCCTAACCCTAACAGTAACCCCAACCCTAACCCTAAACCTAAACATTACCCTTAACCTAAACCTAACCCTAACCCTCACCCTAAAACTAACCCTAACCCTAACCCTAACCTTAACCCTTATCCTTACCCTAACCCTAACCCTAAACCTAACCCTATCACTAACCATAACTCTAACCCTAACCCTTACCCTAAGCCTAACCCTAATCATAACCCTAACCCTTACCCTTACCCTTACCCAAATCCTAACCCTAACCCTAAACCTAACCATAACCGTAAACTTAACAATAACCCTAACCCCTTACCCTAAATCTAACCCTAACCCTAACCCTAACTCTAACCCTTACCCTTATCCTAACCCTAACCCTGACCCTAACACTTACCCTTACCCTAACACCTACCCTAACCCTAAGCCTAACCCTAAACCATAACCTAACCCTAACCCTAAACCTACCTTACCCTTACCCTTACCCTAACCCTAACCCTAACCATAACACTAAAACTTACCCTTACACAAAACAAAACCCTAACCCTTACACTAAAACTTACGCTAACCCTAACCCTAACCCTTACCCTTACGATAACCCTAACCCTAACCCTAACCCTTAACTTTAACCTAACGCTAACCCTAACCCTTACTCTAACCCCAAGCCTAACCCTAAAACATAACCTTACCCTATCCCTAACCCTTACTGTAACCCTAAACCTAAACCTATCTCTAACCCTAATCCTAAACCTAACCCTTACCCTTACCCTAATCCTGACCCTAACCCTAAACCTAACCCTAACCCTAACCCTAACCTTAACACTAACCCTAACTCTAACCCTAACCCTAACCCTAACCCTCACCTTAACCCCATCACTAAACCTAACCCTAACCCTAATCCTAACCCTAACCCTTACCCTTACCCTGATCCTAACCCTAACCCTAAACGTAACCCTAAACCTAACCTTAACCCTAACCCTTACCCTTACCCTATCCCTAACCCCAACCCCTAACCCTAACCCTAAACCTAACTCTAAACCTAACCCTAACCTTAACCTTAACCCTAACCCTAACCCTAACCCTAATCCTTACCCTTACCCTAACCCTAAACCTAAACCTAACCAACACCCTAACCCTAACACTAACCCTAACCTCTAAACATAACCCTAAACCTAACCCTATACCTTATCTTTATCCTACACCTATTCGTAACACTAACACTTACGCTTATCCTAACCCCTACCCTAACTCTAACCCTAACCCTAACACTTGCCCTAACCCTAACCCTAACCCTAACCCTTACCCTTACCTTAACCCTATACCTAACCCTAAGCCTAACTTTAACCCTAACCATTACCCTAACCCTAACACTAAACCTTACCCTTACCCTAAACCTAACCTAAACCTTACCCTAATCCTAACCCTAACCTAACCCTAACTCCTAACCTTAACCCTAACCCTAACCCTAACCCTACCTTACCTTAACCTAACGCTAACCCTAACCCTAACCCTAACCCTAACACATACACTTACCTAACCCTAACATTAACCGTAAACAGAACCCTAACCCTAAACCTTACCTAACCCTTACCCTAACCCTTACCCTTACTCTAACCCTAAAACTAACCTTAACCCTAACCCTAAACCTAATCCTAACCCTAACCCTTACCCTCGCACTAAACCTAAACTTAACCCTAACCCTAACCCTAACCCTTATCCTTACCCAAACCCTAACCCTAACCCTATCCCTAAACCTAACTCTAACCCTAAACCTAACCCTTACCCTTACCCTAACCCTAACCCAAAACCTAACCCTAACCTTACCCTCATCCTAATCCTAACCCCAACCCTAAGCCTAACCCTAACCGTCACCCTAACCCTAACCTACCCAAAACCTAACCCTTACCCTTACCCTAACCCTAACACTAAACCTAACCCTAACCCTTACCCTTACCCTAACCCTTACTCTAACCCTAACCATAAGCCTAACCTTAAACCCAAACCTAAACCTAACCCTAACCCTAACACTACCTTTACCCTTATCCTAACCCTAACCCTAACGCTAACCCTTACCCTAACACTTACCCTTAGCCTAACCCTAACCATTACCCTTACCTAACCCTAACCCTAACCCTAATCCTAACCCTAGCCCTTACCCTTACCCTAACCCTAAACCTAACCCTAACCCTAAACCTAACCGTAACCCTACCCGAACCCTTACCCTTACCCTAAACCAACCCTAACCCTTACCCTTACTCTATCACAAAGCCTAACACCTAACCATAACCTAAATCTAACTATAATCCTAACCCTAACCCTAAACCATACCCTAACCGAACCCTAACCCTTACCCTAACCTAACCTTAACACTAACACTAACCTAACACTTACCCTAACCCTAACCCTTAGCCTAAACTTAACCCTAACCCTAACCTAACCCTTGCCCTTACCCTAACCCTAACCCTAAACCTAACACTAACCCTAATCCTAACCCTAACCCTAACCTCTAACATTTACCATAAACCTAACCCCAATCCTTACCCTTATCCTAAAACTAACCCTAACACTAACACTTACCCTTACCCTAAACCCTACCCTAACCCTAACAGTAACCCTTACCCTAACCCTAACCCTAACCCTAAACTTTACCCTTACCCTTACCCTATTCTAACCCTAACCCTAACCCTAACCCTTACCCTAAACTAACCCTAACCCTAAACGTAACCTTTACGCTTACCTTACCCTAACCCTAACCCTAACCCTTTCGTTTGCCCTAACGCTAACGCTAACCCTAACCCTCACACATACCCTTATCCTAACCCTAACCTAACGCTAACCCTAACCCTAACCTAACCCTAACTCTTACACTTACCCTAACCCTAACCCTAACCCTAACCTTACCCTTAACCTAACCTAACCCTAACCCTTACCCTTACCCTAACCTAACCCTAATCTTAACCCAACCCTAACCTAATCCTAACACTAACTCCTTACCCTTACATTAACCCTAACCATAACCCTAACCCTAACCCTTACCCTAACCCTAACCCTAAACCTAACCCTAGTCCTACACTTACCCTAACCCTAAATCTAACCCTTACCCTTCCCCTAAAACCTAACCCTAACCGTAACCCTAACCCTAACACATACCCTTACCCTAACCCTAAACCTAACCCCAACCCTAACCCTAACCATAAACCTTACCCTTAAACTAAACCTAACCCTAACCCTTACCCTAAATCTAACCCTAACCCTAACCCTAACCCTAACCCTAACCTTAACCCTTATCCTTTACCCTAACACTAACCCTAAACCTAACCCTATCCCTAACCCTAACCCTAACCCTTACACTAACCCTACCCCTAATCCTAAACCTAACCTTACCTTACCCTAATCCTAACCCTAACCCTAACCCTAACCTAATCTTAACCCTAACCCTAACCCCTTACCATAAATCTAACCCTAAACCTAAACTAACCCTAACCCTAACCCTTACTCTTATCCTAACCCTAACCCTAACCCTAACACTTACCCTTATCCTAACCCCTACCCTAACCCTAAGCCTAACCCTAAACCATAACCTAAACCTAACCCTAAACCTACCCTTACCCTTATTCTTACCCTAACCCTAACCTAACCCTAACCCTAACTACCCTTACCCTTACCCTAACACTAACCCCTAACCCTAACCCTAACACTAAAACTTACCCTTACCCTAAACATAACCCTAACCCTTATCATAAAACTTACGCTAACTCTAACCCTAACCCTTACCCTTACCATAACCTTACCCTAACCCTAACCCTTACCCTTTACCCTAACGCTAACCCTAACCCTTACCCTAACCCAACCCTTAACTCTAACACATACCATTACCCTAACCCTAACCCGTACTGTAACCCTAAACCTAAACTTAAACCTAACCCTAACCCTAATCCTAACCCTAACCCTTACCATTGCCCTAATCCTAACCCTAACACTAAACCTAACCCTAATCCTAATCTTAACCCTAACCCTAACCCGTTACCTTAACTCTAACGCTAACCCTGACACTAACCCTAAACCCTAACCTTAACCCCAACACTAAACCTAACCCTAACCCTTAACAGTAATCCTTAGCCTTACCCTAACCCTAAACCTAAACTTAACCCTAAACCTAACCCTAACCTTACTCTAACCCTAACCGTAATCCTAACCTAACCCTTACCCTTACCTTAACCCTAACCCTAACCCTAAACCTAACCCTAACCCTAACCTTAACCCTAACCTAACCCTTACCCTATCCCTAACCCTAAAACTTACACTTACCCTAAACCTAAACCTAACCCTTACCCTAAACCTAACCCTAACCCTAACCCTAACCTTTACCCTTACCTTAACTCTAACCCTAACCCTAATCTTTACCCTTACCCTAACGCTAACCCTTACCCTAACCCTAACCCTAACCCTAACACATACCTTACCCTATCTCTAACAATAACCTAACCGTAATCCTAACCCTTACCCGAAACTTAACCCTTACCCTTACCTAAGCCTAACCTAACTCTAACCGTAACCCTAACCCTTACGCTTACCCTAACACTAACCCTAACCCTAACCATAACCCTTACCCTTACACTAACCCTAACCCTAAACCTAACCATAACCCTAAATCTAACCCTATCTCTAACACTACCCTAAACCTAACACTAATCCTAACCCTAACCCTTACCTTACCCTAATCCTAACCCTAACCCTAAACCTAACCCTAACCCTAAAATTAACCCTAACCCTAACCCTTACCCTAAATCTAACCCTAACCCTAACACTAACCCTAAGCCTAACCTTAACCTTATCCTAACCGTAACCTTAACCCTAACACTTACCATTACCCTAACCCCTACCCTAACCCTAAGCCTAACCCTAAACCAAAACCTAACCCCAAACCTAAACCTAACTTACCCTTACCCTTACCCTAACTCTAAACCTAACCCTAACCATAACCCTTACCCTTACCCTAACTCTAACCCTAACACTAACCCAAAACTGACCCTAACCCTAACCTTAACCCCAACATTAAACCTAACCCTAACCCTTACCTTACCCTAACCCTAAATCTAAACTTAACCCTAATCTAACCCTAACACTAACCCTTACCCTAACCTAACCCTAATCCTAACCCTAACCCTTACCCTTAACCTTACCCTAACCCTAACCCTAACCCTAAGCCTAAACCTAAGCCTAACCTTAACCCTAACCCTTACCCTTACCCTAACCCTAACCCTAACCCTAAACCTAACCCTAACCCTAACCTTAACCCTAACCCCTAACCCTAA
>NW_028327509.1:0-45000 GCF_031878675.1 Megascapheus bottae
GGTTAGGGTTAGGGTTAGGGTTAAGGTAAGGGTAAGGGTTAGGGTTAGGTTTAGGGTTAGGATTAGTGTTAGGGTTACGGTTAGGGTAAGGGTAAGGGTTAGGGTTAGGGTTAGGGATAGGGTTAGGGTAAGAGTGAGGGTTAGGGTTAGGTTTAGGGTTAGGATTAGGGTTAGGGTTAGGTTAGGGTTAGGGTTAGGGTAGGGTTAGGGTTAGGGTTAGGGTTAGGGCTAGGGTAAGGGTAAGGGTTAGGTTTAGGGTTAGGGTAAGGGTTAGGGTTAGGGTTTGTGTTAGGGTTAGGGTAAGGCTAAGGGTTAGGGTTAGGGTTAGGGTTAGGGTTAGGGTTTGGGTTAGGGTTAGGTTTAGGGTTAGCTAAGGGTAAGGGTTAGGGTTAGGATTAGGGTTAGGGTAAGGGTTAGGGTTAGGGTTATGGTTTGTGTTAGGGTTAGGTTTAGGGTTAGCTAAGGGTAAGGGTTAGGGTTAGGATTAGGGTTAGCGTTAAGTTTAGGGTTAGTGTTAGGGTAAGGGTAAGGGTAATGGTTAGGTTTAGGATTAGGGTTTAGGGTTAGGGTTAGGGTAAGTGTTAGGGTTAGGTTACGATAAGGATTAGGGTTAGGGTTAGGGTAAGGGTAAGGGTTAGGGTTATGGTAAGGGTTAGGTTTAGGGTTAAGGTTAGGGTTAGGTTTAGGTTAAGGGTAAGGGTTAGGGTTAGGGTTAGGGTTAGGGTTACGGTTAGGGTAAGGGTAAGGGTTGGGTTTAGGGTTAGGGTAAGTGTTAGGGTTAGGGTTAGGGTCAGTGTTAGAGTTAGGGATAGGGTTAGGGTTAGGGTAAGGGTTAGGGTAAGGGTTAGGGTTAGGGTTAGGGTTAGGGTTTGCGTTAGGGTTAGTTTTACGGTAAGGGTTAGGGTCAGGGTTAGAGTTAGGTTTAGGGTTAGGGTTAGGGTAAGGGTAAGGTTTAGGGCTAGGGTAAGGGTTAGGGTAAGGGTTACGGTTAGGGTTAGGGTTAGGTTTAGAGTTAGGGTAAGGGTAAGGTTAGGGTTAGGGTTAGGGTCAGGGTAAGGGTTAGGGTTAGCTTTAGGTTTAGGGTTAGGCTTAGGGTTAGGGTAAGGGTAAGGGTAAGAGTTAGGTTTAGGGTTAGGGTTAGGGTTAGGGGAAGGTTTGCGTTAGGGTTAAGGTTAGGGTTAGGGTTAGGGTTAGGGTAAGGGTAAGGCTTAGGGTTAGGTTTAGGGTTAGTGGTTAGGATTAGGTTTAGGTTTAAGATTAGGGTTAGGGTTACGGTTAGGGTAAGGGTATGGGTTTGGTTTAGAGTTAGGGTTTGGGTTAGGGTTAGATTTAGGGTTAGGGTTATGGTTACTGTAAGGGTAAGGGTTAGGGTTAGGGTTCATGTTAGGGGTCAGACTTAGAGTTAGGGATAGGGTAAGGGTTAGGGTGAGGGTTAGGGTTAGGGTTAGGTTTAGGTTTAGGGTTCGGTTTAGGGTAAGTGTAAGGGTTAGGGTTAGGGTTAGGGTTATGGTTAGGTTTAGGGTAAGGTTAGGGTTAGTGTTAGGTTTAGGGTTAGGATTAGGGTTAGGGTTACGGTTGGGGTAAAGGTAAGGATTAGGGTTAGGGTTAGAGTTAGGGGTAGGGTAAGAGTAAGAGTTAGGGTTAGGTTTAGGGTTAGGATTTGGGTTAGGGTTATGTTTAGGGTTAGGGTTAGGGTAAGGGTTAGGTTTAGAGTTAGGGTTACGGTTAGGGTTAGGGTAAGGTAAGGGTTAGGGTTAGGGTTAGGGTTTGGGTTAGGATTAGGTTTAGGGTTAGGGATAGGGTTAGGGTTAGGGTAAGGGTAAGGGTTAGGGTTAGGGTTAGGGTTGGGTTTAGGGTTAGGGTTAGGGTTTGAGTAAGTGTAAAGGTAAGGGTAAGGGTTAGGTTTAGGTTTAGAGTTAGGATTAAGGGTAGGGTTAGGGTTAGGGTAAGGGTTTAGGATTAGGGTTAGTTTTACGGGTTAGGGTTAGGGTTTGGTTTGGGGTTAGGGTTAGTGTTAGGGTAAGGGTAAGGGATAGGGTTAGGGTTGGGTTAGGGTTAGGGTTACGGTTACGGTTAGGGTTATTAGTTAGGGTTAGGGTTAGGGTTAGGGCAAGAGTTAGGGTTAGGGTTACGGTTACGGTAAGGGTAAGGGTTAGGGTTAGGATTAGGGTTAGGTTTAGGGTAAGGGTAAAGGTTAGGGTTAGGGTTAGAGTTGGGTTTAGGGTTAGGGTTAGGGTTAGGGTAAGTATAAAGGTAAGGGTAAGGGTTAGGTTTAGGTTCAGAGTTAGGATTAAGGATTGGGTTAGGGTTAGGGTAAGGGTTAGGGTTAGGGTTAGCATTAGGATTAAGGTTAAGGTTAGGGTTAGGGTTAGGGTAAGGGTAAGGGTTAGGGTTAGGGTAAGGGTAAGGTTACTGTTAAGTATAGGGTTAGGGTTAAGGTAAGGGTAAGGGTTAGGTTAGGGTTAGGGTTAGGGTTAGGGTTAGGGTAAAGGTAAGGGTTAGGGTTTGGGTTAGGTTTAGGTTTACGATTAGGGTAAGGGTAAGGCTTAGGGTTAGGGTTAGGGTTAGGTTTAGGGTTAAGGTTAGGGTTAGGGTTAGGGTAAGGGTAAGGATTAGGGTTAGGGTTAGAGTTATTAGTTAGGGTTAGGGTTAGGGTTAGGGTAAGGTTAAGGGTTAGGGTTAGGGTTAGGGTTAGGGTTAGTGATAGGGTAAGGGTTAGGGTTAGGGTTAGGGTTATGTTTATGGATAGGTTTAGGGTAAGGGTAAGTGTTACGGTTAGGGTTTGGGTTAGGGTTAGGTTAGTGTAAGGGTAAGGGTAAGGGTTAGGATTAGGGTTAGGGTTAGGTTTTGGGTTAGGGTTAGGGTGAGGGTTAGGGTCAGGGTTAAGGTTAAGGTTAGGATTGGGTTTAGGGTATTGTTAGGGTTAAGTTAGGGTTAGGCTTAGGGTTAGGTTTAGGGTAAGGGTAAGGGTTAGGGTTAAGGTTAGGGTTAGGGTTAGGGTATGGGTTAGGGTCAGGTTTAGGGTTAGGGTTAGGGTTAGGGTAAGGTTGAGAGTTAGGTTTAGGGTTAGAGTTAGGGTTAGGGTAACGGTTAGGGTTAGGGTTAAGTTTTGGGTCAGTGTTAGGGTTAGGGTTAGGGTAAGGGTTAGGATTAGGGTTAGGTTAGGGTTAGGGGTTAGGGTTAGGGTTAGGGTAAGGGTAAGGGTTAGGGTTAGGTTTAGGGTTAGGTTTAGGGTTAGGGTTACAGTTAGGGAAAGGGTAAGGGTTAGGTAGGCTTAGGGTTTAGGTTAGGGTTAGCTTTAGGTTTAGGTTTAGGGTTAGGGTTAGGGTAAGAGTAGGGGTTAGGGTTTGTTTAGGGTTAGGGTTAGGGTTAGAGTTAGGGTAAGGGTAAGGTTAGGGTTAGGGTTAGGGTTAGGGTTAGGGTAAAGGTTAGGGTTTGGTTTAGGCTAAGGGTAAAGGTTATGGTTAGGGTTAGGGTAAGGGTTTGGGTTTGGGTTAAGTTAGGGTAAGGGTAAGGGTTAGGGTTAGGGTTAGGTTTAGGTTTAGGTTTATGTTTAGGATTAGGGTTAGGGTAAGGGTAAGGGTTAGGGTTAGGATTAGGGTTAGGGTAAGAGTTAGGGTTAGGGTTAGTTTTAGGGTTAGAGTTGGGGTAGGGGTTAGGGTTAGGGTTAGGGTTAGGGATAGGGTTAGGTTTAGGGTTAGGGTTAGGGTGAGGGTTAGGGTTAGGGTTAGGGTTAGATTTAAGTTTAGGGTAAGGGTAAGGTTAGGATTAGGATTAGGGTTAAGGATAGGGTTAGGGTTAGGGTAAGGGTAAGTGTTAGGTTTGGGGATATTAGTTAGGGATAGGGTTAGGGTTAGGGTTAGGGTTAGGTTTAGGATTAGGGTTAGGGTTAGGTTAAGGGTAAGGGTTAGGGTTAGGGTTAGGGTTAAGGTTAGGGTTAGGGTTAGGGTTAAGGTTAGGTTTAGGGTTAGGATTAGGGTTGGGGTTAGGTTAAGGGTAAGGGTTAGGGTTAGGTTTAGGGTTAGGGTTAAGTTTAGGGTTAGGGTTAGGGTAAGGGTTAGGGTTAGTGTTAGGGTTAGGGTTATTGTAAGGGTAAGGGTTAGGGTTTGGATTAGGGTTAGGTGTAGGGTTAGGGTACTGTAAGTGTTAGGGTTACGGTTAGGGTTAGGGTTAAGTTTAGGGTTAGGGTTAGGGTAAGGGTAAGGTTTAGGGTTAGGGTTCGGGTTATTAGTTAGGGTTAGGGTTAGGGTTAGGGTAAGGGTTAGGGTTAGGGTTAGGGTTAGGTTTAGGGTAAGTGTTAGGGTTAGGGTTAGGGTTAGGGTTAGGGTTAGGTTTAAGGTTAGGGTTAGGGTGAGGGTAAGGGTTAGGTTTAGGGTTAGGGTTAGGGTTATTAGTTAGGGTTTGTCTTAGGGTTTGGGTTAGGATAAGGGTTAGGTTTAGGGTTAGGGTTAGGGTAAGGGTAAGGATTAGGCTTAGGGTTAGGGTAAGTGGCAGGGTTAGGGTTAAGGTTAGGGTTAGGGTTAGGGTTAGGGTAAGGGTTCGGGTTAGGGTTAGGGTTAAGGTTAGGTTTGTGGTTAGGTTAAATGTAAGGGTTAGGGTTAGGGTTAGGGTTAGGGTAATTGTAAGGGTTGGGTTTAGGGTTAGGGGTAGGGTTAGGGTTTGGTTTAGGGTTAGGGTTAGGGTTAGGGTAATGGTTAGGGTCAGGGTTAGGGTTAGTGTTAGGTTAAGAGGAAGGGTTAGAATTAGGGTTAGGGTTTTTAGTTAGGGTTAGGGTTAGGTTAGGGTTAGGGTAAAGGTTAAGGTTAGGGTTAGGGTAAGGGTAAGGGTTACGGTTAAGATTAGGGTTAGGGTTAGGGTATGGGTTAGGGTTAGGTTTAGGGTTAGGTTTAGCGTTAGGGTTAGGGTGAGAGTTAAGTTTAGGGTTAGAGTTAGTGTTAGGGTAAAGGTTAGGGTTAGGGTTAAGGTTTGGGTCAGGGTTTGGGTTAGGGTTAGGGTAAGTGTAGGGGTTAGGATCAGGGTTAGGGTTAGTGTTAGGGTTGAGGTTAGGGTTAGGCTTAGTGTAAGGGTAAGGGTTAAGGTTAGGTTTAGGGTTAGGGTTAGGGTTGCAGTTAGGGAAAAGGTAAGGGTTAGGGTTAGGTTTAGGGTTAGGGTTTGCGTTAGCGTTAGGTTTAGGGTTAGGGTAAGGGTAAGGGTTAAGGTTAGGGTTAGGGTTAGGGTTAAGGTTAGCGTTAGGGTTATAGTAACGGTAAGAGTTAAGGATTAGGGTTAGGGTAAGGGTAAGGTTTATGGTTAGGGTTAGGGTTATGGTATGGGTTAGAGTTAGGGTTAGGGTTAGGTTTAGGGTTAGGGTAAGGGTAAGGGTAAGGGTTAGGGTTAGGGTTATTATTAGGGTTAGGGTTAAGTTTAGGTTTGGGGTTAGGGTTAGGGTTAGGGTTAGGGTTAGGGTAAGGGTTAGGGTAAGGATTAGGTTAGGGGTAGGGTTAGGGTTAGGGTTAGGGTTAGGGTTAAGGTAAGGGGTTAGGGTTAGGGTTAGCGTTAGGGTTAGGGTTAAGTTTAGGGTTAGGGTTAGGGTTAGGGTAAGGGTTAGCGTAGGGTTAGGTTTAGGGTTAAGGTTAAGGTTAGGGTTAGGGTTAGGGTAAGGGTAAGGGTTAGGGTTAGGTTTAGGGTTAGGATTAAGGTAAGGGTAAGTGTTAGGTTAGTGTTAGGGTTAGGGTAAGGGTAAGGGTTAGGGCTTGGGTTAGGTGTAGGTTTAGGGTTAGGGTAAGGGTAAGGGTTAGGTTTAGGGTTAGGGTTAGGTTTAGCGTTAAGGTTCGGTTACGATTAGGGTAAGGGTAAGGGTTAGGGTTAGGGTTAGGGTAAGGGTAAGGGTTAGGGTTTGGGTTAGGTTTAGGTTTAAGGTTAGGGTACAGGGTAAGAGTTAGCTTTAGGGTTATTGTTAGGTTTAGTGTTAAAGTTAGGGTTACGATTAGGGTAAGGGTAAGGGTTAGGGTTAGGGTTAGGGTTAGTGTAAGGGTTAGGGTTAGGGTTAGGTTTAGGGTAAGGGTAAGGGTTAGGGTTAGGGTAGGGTTAGGGTAGGGTTAGGGTTAGGATAAGGGTTAGCGTTAGGGTTAGGATTAGGGTTAGGGTGAGGATTAGGGTTAGGGTTAGGTTTAGGGTTAGGGTTAGGGTTAGTGTTAGGGTTAGGGTTAGGGTTAGGTTTAGGGTTAGGGTTAGGGTTAGGGTAAGGGTAAGGGTTAGGGTTAGGGTTAGGGTTGGGTTAAGGTTAGGTTAGGTTTAGGGTAAGGGTAAGTGTTAAGGGTTTTAGGGTTAGGGTTATTAGTTAGAGTTAGGGTTAGGGTTAGGGTAAGGGTTAGGGTTAGGGTTAGGGTTAAGGTAAGTGTAAGGGTTAGGTTTAGGGTTAGGGTTAGGGTTAGAGTTAGGTTTAGGGTAAGGGTTAGGGTTAGGGTTAGGGTTAGGATAAGGATAAGGTTAGGGATAGGGTTAGAGTTAGCGTTAGTGTTAGGGTTAGGGTAAGGGTAAGGGTTAGGGTTACGGTTAGGGTTAGGGTAAGGGTAAAGGTTAGTGTTAGGGTTAGGGTTAGGTTTAGGGTTACGGTTAGGGTTAGGGTTAGGGTAAGGATAAGGCTTAGGGTTAGGGTTAGGGTTAGGGTTGGGTTAAGGTTAGATTTAGGGTTAGGGTAAGCGTAAGGGTTAGGGTTAGGGTTAGGGTTAAGGTAAAAGTTAGGGTTTCGGTTAGGGTTAGGTTTAGGGTTATGGTAAGGGTAAGGGTTAGGGTTAATCAGGGTTAGGTTTAGGGTTATTAGTTAGAGTTAGGGTAAGGGTAATTGGTAGGGTTAGGGTTACGGTTAGGTTCAGGGTTAGGGTTAGGGTTAGGGTTAGGATTAGGGTAAGGGGTTAGGGTTAGGGTTAGTGTTAGGGGTAGGATTAGGGTTAACGTTAGGGTTAGGGTTAAGGTAAGGGTAAGGGTTAGAGTTTGGTTTAGGTTTAGGGTTACGTTAGAGTAAGGGTTAGGGTTAGGGTTAGGGTTAGGTTTTGGGTTAGGGTTAATGTAAGGGTAAGGGTTAGGGTTAGGCTTAGGGTTAGTTTTAGGGTTAAAGTTAGGGTTAGGTTTAGGGTAAGAGTAAGTGTTAGGGTTAGGGTTACGGTTACGGTTAAGGTTAGGGTTAAGGTTAGGGTTAGGGTTCGGATAAGGGTAAGGGTTAAGGTTAGGGTTAGGCTTAGGGTTAGGTTTAGGGTTAGGGTTAGGGTTAGGGTTAGGGTTATGGTAAGGGTTAGGGTTAGGGTTAGGGTTAGGATTAGAGTTAGGGTAAGGGTTAAGGTTAGGGTAAGGGTTATGGTTAGGGTTAGGGTAAGAGTAAGGGTTAGCGTTAGGGTTAGGGTTGGGGTTTGGGTTAGGGTTAGGTTTAGGGTTAGGGTAAGGGTAAGGGTTAGGGTTAGGGTTAGGATTAGGGTTAAGGTTAGCGTTAGGGTTAGGGTAAGGGTAAGGGTTAGGGTTAGGGTTAGGGGTTAGTGTTAGGGTAAGGGTTACGTTTAGGGTTAGGGTAAGGGTAAGGGTTAGGGTTAGGGTTAGGGTTAGCGTTAGGATTTAGGGTTAGGGTAAGGTTTAGGGTTAGGGTTAGGGTTAGGGTTAAGGTTAAGGTTAGTGTTAGGGTTAGGGTTAGGGCTAGGGTTAGAGTTAGGTTTAGGGTAAGGGTTAGGGTTAGGGTTAGGATAAGTGTAAGGGTTAGGGATAGGGTCAGGGTTAGGGTTAGTGTTAGTGTTAGGGTAAGGGTAAGGGTTAGGGTTAGGGTTAGGGCAAGGTTAAGGTTAGGGTTAGGGTTAGGGTTAGGTGTACGGTTAGGGTTAGGGTAAGGATAAGGCTTAGGGTTAGGGTTAGGGTTAGGGTTGGGTTAATGTTAGGGTAAGGATAAGGGTTAGGGTTAGGGTTAGAGTTAGGGTTAGGGTAAGGGTTAGGGTTCCTGTTAGGGTTAGGTTTAGGGTTAGGGTTAGGGTAAGGGTTAGGGTTAGATTTAGTGTTAGAGTTAAGGTTAGGGTTAGGGTTAGGGTCAGGGTAAGGGTAAGGGTTAGGTTTAGGGTGAGGGTTAGGGTTAGGGTTAAGGTAAGGGTAAGTGTTAGGTTAGAGTTAGGGTTAGGGTAAGGGTAAAGGTTAGAGTTTGGGTTGGGTTTAGGTTTAGGGATAGGGTAAGAGTAAGGGTTAAGTTTAGGGTTACAGTTAGGTTTAGCGCTAAGGTTAGGGTTACGATTAGGGTAAGGGTAAGGGTTAGGGTTAGGGTTATTAGTTAAGGTTAGCGTTAGGGTTAGGGTAAGGGTTAGGGTTAGGGTTAGGTTTAGGGTAAGGGTAAGGGTTAGGGTCAGGGTTAGGGTTAGTGTAGGGTTAGGGTTATGATAAGGGTTAGGGTTAGTGTTAGGATTAGAGTTAGGGTTAGGGTTAGGTTTAGAATTAGTGTTAAGGTTAGGTTTAGGGTTAGGGTAAGGGTTAGGGTAACTGTAAGGGTTAGTGTTAGGTTTAGGGTTAGGGTAAGGGTAAAGGCTAGTGTTAGGGTTAGGGTTAGGTTTAGGGTTAGGGTTAGGATTAGGGTTAGGGTAAGGGTAAGGGTTAGGGTTAAGGTTAGGATTAGGTTTGGGTTAAGGTTAGGGTTAGGGTAAGGGTAAGGGTTAGGCTTAGGGTTAGGGTTAGGGTAAGGGTGAGGATTTCGGTTAGGGTTAGGTTTAGGGTTAGGTTAAGGGTAAGGGTTACGGTTAGGTTTAGTGTTAGGATTAAGGTTAGGGTTAGGGTTAGGGTAAGGGTAAGTGTTAAGGTTAATGAGGGTTAGGGTTATTAGTTAGAGTTAGGGTTAGGGTAAGGTTTAGGGTTAGGGTTAGGGTTAGGGTAAGTGTAAGGGTTAGGTTTATGGTTAGGGTTAGAGTTAGAGTTAGGTTTAGGTTAAGGGTTAGTGTTAGGGTTAGGGTTAGGATAAGGGTAAGGGTTAGGGATAGGGTTAGGGTAAGGGTTAGTGTTAGGGTTAGGGTAAGGGTAAGGGTTAGGGTTAGGGTTAGGGTAAGGGTAAGGGTTAGTGTTAGGGTTAGGGTTAGGTTTAGGGTTAGGGTTAGGGTTAGGGTAAGGATAAGGCTTAGGGTTAGGGTTAGGGTTAGGGTTAGGGTTGGGTTAAGGTAGGGTTAGGGTTAGGGTAAGCGTAAGGGTTAGGTTTAGCGTTAGGGTTAGGATAAGGGTTAGGGTTTCGGTTAGGGTTAGGTTTAGAGTTACGGTATGCGTAAGGGTTAGGGTTAGATTTAGGGTTAGGGTTAAGGTTAGGGTTACGGTTAGGGTAAGGATAAGGGTTAGGGTTAGGTTTAGGGTTAGGGTAAGAGTAATGGATAGGCTTAGGGTTAGGGTTAACGTTAGAGTTAGGGTTAGGGTAAGGGTTAGGTTTAGGGTTAGGGTTAGGGTTAGGGTTAAGGTTAGGGTTAGGGTTAGGGTAAGGGTTACGGTTAGGGTTAGGGTTAGGGTAAGGGTAAGGGTTAGGTTAGGGTTAGGGTTAGGGTTAGGGTTAGGGTCAGGGTAAGGGTAAGTGTTAGGGTTAGGGTAGGGTTAGGTTTAGGGTTAGGGTTAGGGTTAGGGTAAGGGTAAGTGTTAGGGTTAGGGTTAGGGTTAAGGTTAGGGTTAAGGTTAGGGTTAGGGTAAGGGTAAGAGTTAGGGTTAGGCTTAGGGTTAGGTTTACGTTAGAGTAAGGGTTAGGTTTAGGGATAGGGTTAGGTTTAGGGTTAGGGTTAAGGTAAGGTTAAGGCTTAGGGTTTGGGTTAGGGTTAGTTTTAGGGTTAGGGTTAGGGTTAGGGTTAGGGAAAGTGTTAGTGTTAGGGTTAGGGTTAGGGTTAGGGTAAGGGTTAGGGTTTCGGTTAGGGTTACGTTTAGGGTTACGGTAAGCGTAAGGTTTAGGGTTAGATTTAGGGTTAGGGTTAAGGTTAGGGTTAGAGTTCGGGTAAGGGTAAAGGTTAGGTTTAATCAGAGTTAGGGTTAGGGTTATTAGTTAGAGTTAGGGTAAGGGTAAGGGTTAGGGTGAGGGTGAGGGTTAGGGTTAGGGTAAGAGTTAGGTTGAGGGTTAGGGTTAGGGTTAGGCTAAGAATTAGGGTTAGGGTTAGGGTTAGTGTTAGGTTTAGGTTTAGGGTTAGGGTCAGGGTTAGGGTTAGTGTTAGGTTAAGAGGAAGGGTTAGAGTTAGGGTTAGGGTTTTCAGTTAGGGTTAGGTTAGGGTTAGGGTAAGGTTAAGGTTAGGGTTAGGGTAAGGGTAAGGGTTAGGGTTAAGATTACGGTTAGGGTTAGGGTATGAGTTAGGGTTAGGTTTAGGGTTAGGGTTAGCGTTAGGATTAGGGTGAGAGTTAGGTTTAGGGTTAGAGTTAGGGTTAGGGTAAAGTTTAGGGTTAGGGTTAAGGTTTGGGTCAGGGTTAGGGTTAGGGTTAGGGTAAGTGTAGGGGTTAGGATTAGGGTTAGGGTTGAGGTTAGGGTTAGGCTTAGTGTAAGGGTAAGGGTTAAGGTTAGGTTTAGGGTTAGGGTTAGGGTTGCAGTTAGGGTAAAGGTAAGGGTTAGGGTTAGGGTTTGCGTTAGCGTTAGGTTTAGGGTTAGGGTAAGGGTAAGGGTTAAGGTTAGGGTTAGGGTTAGGCTTAAGGTTAGGGTTAGGGTTATAGTAACGGTAAGATTTAGGGTTAGGGTTAGGGTAAGGGTAAGGTTTATGGTTAGGGTTAGGGTTATGGTATGGGTTAGAGTTAGGGTTAGGGTTAGGTTTAGGGTTAGGGTAAGGGTAAGGGTTAGGGTTAGGGTTAGGGTTAGGTTTAGGGTTAGGGTTAGAGTTAGGGTAAGGGTAAGGTTTAGGGTTAGGGTTAGTATTAGGGTTAGGGTTAAGGTTAGGTTTAGGGTTAGGGTTAGGGTTAGGGTTAGGGTAAGGGTTAGGGTAAGGATTAGGGTTAGGGGTAGGGTTAGGGTTAGGGTTAGGGTTAGGGTTAAGGTAAGGGGTTAGGGTTAGGGTTAGCGTTAGGGTTAAGGTTAAGTTTAGGGTTAGGTTTAGGTTTAGGGTAAGGGTTAGCGTAGGGTTAGGTTTAGGGTTAAGGTTAAGGTTAGGGTTAGGGTTAGGGTAAGGGTAAGGGTTAGGGTTAGGTTTAGGGTTAGGATTAAGGTAAGGGTAAGTGTTAGGTTAGTGTTAGGGTTAGGGTAAGGGTAAGGGTTAGGGCTTGGTTTAGCTTTAGGTTTAGGGTTAGGGTAAGGGTAAGGGTTAGGTTTAGGTTTAGGGTTAGGTTTAGCGTTAAGGTTCCGTTACGATTAGGGTAAGGGTAAGGGTTAGGGTTAGGGTTAGGGTAAGGGTAAGGGTTAGGGTTTGGGTTAGGTTTAGGTTTAAGGTTAGGGTACAGGGTAAGAGTTAGCTTTAGGGTTAGTGTTAGGTTTAGCGTTAAGGTTAGGGTTACGATTAGGGTAAGGGTAAGGGTTAGGGTTAGGGTTAGGGTTAGTGTAAGGGTTAGGGTTAGGGTTAGGTTTAGGGTAAGGGTAAGGGTTAGGGTTAGGGTAGGGTTAGGGTAGGGTTAGGGTTAGGATAAGGGTTAGCGTTAGGGTTAGGATTAGGGTTAGGTTTAGGGTTAGGATTAGGGTTAGGGTTAGGTTTAGGATTAGGGTTAGGGTTAGTGTTAGGGTTAGGGTTAGGGTTAGGTTTAGGGTTAAGGTTAGGGTTAGGGTAAGGGTAAGGGTTAGGGTTAGTGTTAGGGTTGGGTTAAGGTTAGGTTAGGTTTAGGGTAAGGGTAAGTGTTAAGGGTTTTAGGGTTAGGGTTATTAGAGTTAGGGTTAGGGTTAGGGTAAGGGTTAGGGTTAGGGTTAGGGTTAAGGTATGTGTAAGGGTTAGGTTTAGGGTTAGGGTTAGGGTTAGAGTTAGGTTTAGGGTAAGGGTTAGGGTTAGGGTTAGGGTTAGGATAAGGATAAGGGTTAGGGATAGGGTTAGAGTTAGCGTTAGTGTTAGGTTTAGGGTTACGGTTAGGGTTAGGGTTAGGGTAAGGATAAGGCTTAGGGTTAGGGTTAGGGTTAGGGTTGGGTTAAGGTTAGATTTAGGGTTAGGGTAAGCGTAAGGGTTAGGGTTAGGGTTAGGGTTAGGGTAAAAGTTAGGGTTTCGGTTAGGGTTAGGTTTAGGGTTATGGTAAGTGTAAGGGTTAGGGTTAATCAGGGTTAGGTTTAGGGTTATTAGTTAGAGTTAGGGTAAGGGTAAGTGTTAGGGTTAGGGTTAGGGTTAGGGGTTAGTGTTAGGGTAAGGGTTACGCTTAGGGTTAGGGTAAGGGTAAGGGTTACGGTTAGGGTTAGGGTTAGGATTTAGGGTTAGGGTAAGGGTAAGGGTTAGCGTTAGGGTTAGAGTTAGGTTTAGGGTAAGGGTTAGGGTTAGGGTTAGGGTTAGGATAAGGGTAAGGGTTAGGGATAGGGTCAGGGTTAGGGTTAGTGTTAGTGTTATGGTAAGGGTAAGGGTTAGGGTTAGGGTTAGGGCAAGGTTAAGGTTAGGGTTAGGGTTAGGGTTAGGTGTACGGTTAGGGTTAGGGTAAGGATAAGGCTTAGGGTTAGGGTTAGGGTGAGGGTTGGGTTAATGTTAGGGTAAGGATAAGGGTTAGGGTTAGGGTTAGAGTTAGGGTTAGGGTAAGGGTTAGGGTTCCTGTTAGGGTTAGGTTTAGGGTTAGGAGGGTAAGGGTTAGGGTTAGATTTAGTGTTAGAGTTAAGGTTAGGGTTAGGGTTAGGGTAAGGGTAAGGGTAAGGGTTAGGTTTAGGGTGAGGGTTAGGGTTAGGGTTAAGGTAAGGGTAAGTGTTAGGTTAGAGTTAGGGTGAGGGTAAGGGTAAAGGTTAGAGTTTGGGTTAGGTTTAGGTTTAGGGATAGGGTAAGAGTAAGGGTTAAGTTTAGGGTTACGGTTAGGTTTAGCGCTAAGGTTAGGGTTACGATTAGGGTAACGGTAAGGGTTAGGGTTAGGGTTATTAGTTAAGGTTAGCGTTAGGGTTAGGGTAAGGGTTAGGGTTAGGGTTAGGTTTAGGGTAAGGGTAAGGGTTAGGGTCAGGGTTAGGGTTAGTGTAGGGTTAGGGTTATGATAAGGGTTAGGGTTAGGGTTAGGATTAGAGTTAGGGTTAGGGTTAGGTTTAGAATTAGTGTTAAGGTTAGGTTTAGGGATAGGGTAAGGGTTAGGGTAACTGTAAGGGTTAGTGTTAGGTTTAGGGTTAGGGTAAGGGTAAAGGCTAGTGTTAGGGTTAGGGTTAGGTTTAGGGTTAGGGTTAGGATTAGGGTTAGGGTAAGGGTAAGGGTTGGGGTTAAGGTTAGGATTAGGTTTGGGTTAAGGTTAGGGTTAGGGTAAGGGTAAGGGTTAGGCTTAGGGTTAGGGTTAGGGTAAGGGTGAGGATTTCGGTTAGGGTTAGGTTTAGGGTTAGGTTAAGGGTAAGGGTTACGGTTAGGTTTAGTGTTAGTGTTAAGGTTAGGGTTAGGGTTAGGGGAAGGGTAAGTGTTAAGGTTAATGAGGGTTAGGGTTATTCGTTAGAGTTAGGGTTAGGGTAAGGTTTAGGGTTAGGGTTAGGGTTAGGGTAAGTGTAAGGGTTAGGTTTATGGTTAGGGTTAGGGTTAGAGTTAGGTTTAGGTTAAGGGTTAGTGTTAGGGTTAGGGTTAGGATAAGGGTAAGGGTTAGGGATAGGGTTAGGGTAAGGGTTAGTGTTAGGGTTAGGGTAAGGGTAAGGGTTAGGGTTAGGGTTAGGGTAAGGGTAAGGGTTAGTGTTAGGGTTAGGGTTAGGTTTAGGGTTAGGGTTAGGGTTAGGGTAAGGATAAGGCTTAGGGTTAGGGTTAGGGTTAGGGTTAGGGTTAGGGTTGGGTTAAGGTAGGGTTAGGGTTAGGGTAAGCGTAAGGGTTAGGTTTAGGGTTAGGGTTAGGGTAAGGGTTAGGGTTTCGGTTAGGGTTAGGTTTAGAGTTACGGTATGCGTAAGGGTTAGGGTTAGATTTAGGGTTAGGGTTAAGGTTAGGGTTACGGTTAGGGTAAGGATAAGGGTTAGGGTTAGGTTTAGGGTTAGGGTAAGAGTAATGGATAGGCTTAGGGTTAGGGTTAACGTTAGAGTTAGGGTTAGGGTAAGGGTTAGGTTTAGGGTTAGGGTTAGGGTTAGGGTTAAGGTTAGGGTTAGGGTTAGGGTAAGGGTAAGGGTTAGGTTAGGGTTAGGGTTAGGGTTAGGGTAAGGGTAAGTGTTAGGGTTAGGGTAGGGTTAGGTTTAGGGTTAGGGTTAGGGTTAGGGTAAGGGTAAGTGTTAGGGTTAGGGTTAGGGTTAAGGTTAGGGTTAAGGTTAGGGTTAGGGTAAGGGTAAGATTTAGGGTTAGGCTTAGGGTTAGGTTTACGTTAGAGTAAGGGTTAGGTTTAGGGTTAGGTTTAGGTTTAGGGTTAGGGTTAGGGTTAGGGTTAAGGTTAGGGTTAGGGTTAGGGTAAGGGTTATGGTTAGGGTTAGGGTTAGGGTAAGGGTAAGGGTTAGGTTAGGGTTAGGGTTAGGGTAAGGGTAAGTGTTAGGGTTAGGGTAGGGTTAGGTTTAGGGTTAGGGTTAGGGTTAGGGTAAGGGTAAGTGTTAGGGTTAGGGTTAGGGTTAAGGTTAGGGTTAAGGTTAGGGTTAGGGTAAGAGTAAGAGTTAGGGTTAGGCTTAGGGTTAGGTTTACGTTAGAGTAAGGGTTAGGTTTAGAGTTAGGGTTAGGTTTAGGGTTAGGGTTAAGGTAAGGTTAAGGCTTAGGGTTAGGGTTAGGGTTAGGGAAAGTGTTAGTGTTAGGGTTAGGGTTAGGTTTAGGGTAAGGATAAGGCTTAGGGTTAGGGTTAGGGTTAGGGTTGGGTTAAGGTTAGGGTTAGGTTTAGGGTAAGCGCAAGGGTTAGGGTTAGGTTTAGGGTTAGGGTAAGGGTTAGGGTTTCGGTTAGGGTTACGTTTAGGGTTACGGTAAGCGTAAGGTTTAGGGTTAGATTTAGGGTTAAGGTTAGGGTTAGAGTTAGGGTAAGGGTAAGGGTAAAGGTTAGGTTTAATCAGAGTTAGGGTTAGGGTTATTAGAGTTAGGGTAAGGGTAAGGGTTAGGGTGATGGTGAGGGTTAGGGTAAGAGTTAGGGTGAGGGTTAGGGTTAGGGTTAGGCTAAGAGTTAGGGTTAGGGTTAGGGTTAGTGTTAGGGTTAGGTTTAGGGTTATGGTAAGCGTTAGGGTTAGGGTTAGGGTTTGGGTTAGGGTTCGGTTTAGGGTTAGGGTAAGGGTAATGGTTAGGGTTAGGGTTAGGGTTAGGGTTAAGGTTAGGGTTAGGGTTAGGGTAAGTGTTAGGGTTAGGGTTAGGGTAAGGGTAAGGGTTAGGTTAGGGTTAGGGTTAGGATTAGCGTTAGGTTAAGGGTAAGTGTTAGGGTTAGGGTAGGGTTAGGGTTAGGGTTAGAGTTAGGGTAAGGGTAAGGGTTAGGGTTAAGGTTAGGGTTAAGGTTAGGGTTAAGTTTAGGGTTAGGGTAAGGGTAAGGGTTAGGGTTAGGTTTAGGGTTAGGGTTACGTAAGAGTAAGGTTTTGGGTTAAGGTTGGGGTTAGGTTTAGGGTTAGGGTTAAGGTAAGGGTAAGGGTTAGGGTTAGGGTTAGTTTTAGGGTTAGGGTGAGGGTTAGGGTAAGGGTAAGGGTTAGGTTAGGGTTAGGGTTAAGTTTAGGGTTAAGGTTAGGGTTAGGGTTAGGGTAAGTTAAGGGTTAGGGTTAGGGTTAGGCTTAGGGTTAGGTTTAGGGTTAGGGTTAGTGTAAGGGTTAGGGTTAGCGTTTGGGTTAGGATTAGAGTTAGGGTAAGGGTTAAGGTTAGTGTTAGGGTTAGGGTTAGGGTTAGGGTAAGGGTAAGCGTTAGGGTTAGGGTTAGGGTTAGGGTTAGGGTGAGGGTTAGGGTTAGGGTAAGGGTTAGGGTTACGGTTAGGGTTAGTGTTGGGGTAGGTTTAGTGTTAGGGTAAGGGTTAGGGTAAGGGTTAGGGTTTGGGTTAGGGTTAGGTTTAGGGTTAGGGTAAGGGTAATGGTTAGGGTTAGGGTTAGGGTTAGGGTTAAGGTTAGGTTTAGGGTTAGAATAAGGGTTAGGGTTAGGATTAGGGTTAGGTTAAGGGTAAGTGTTAGGGTTAGGGTAGGGTTATTGTTAGGGTTAGAGTTAGGGTAAGGGTAAGGGTTAAGTTTAGGGTTAGGGTAAGGGTCAGGGTTAGGGTGAGGTTTAGGGTTAGGGTTACGTTAGAGTAAGGGTTAGGGTTAAGGTTACGGTTAGGTTTAGGGTTAGGGTAAAGGTAAGGGTAAGGGTTAGGGTTAGGGTTAGGGTTTGTTTTAGGGTTAGGGTTAGGGTTAGGGTTAGGGTAAGGGTAAGGGTTAGGTTAGGGTTAGGGTTAAGTTTAGGGTTAAGGTTAGGGTTAGGGTTAGGGTAAGGGTAAGGGTTAGGGTTGGGGTTAGGCTTAGGGTTAGGTTTAGGGTTAGGGTTAGGGTTAGGGTAAGGATTAGTGTTAGCGTTAGGGTTAGGATTAGAGTTAGGGTAAGGGTTAAGGTTAGGGTTAGGGCTGGGTTAGGGTTAGGGTAAGTGTAAGGGTCTGGGTTAGGGTTAGGTTTAGGGTTTGGGTTAGGGTTAGGTTTAGAGATAGGGTAAGGGTAATGGTTAGGGTTAGGGTTAGAGTGATGGTTAAGGTTAGCGTTAGGGTTAGGGTAAGGGTAAGGATTAGGGTTAAGGTTAGGGTTAGGGGTTAGGGTTAGGGTAAGGGTTACGTTTAGGGTTAGGGTAAGGGTAAGGGTTAGGGTTAGGGTTAGGAGTTAGGGTTAGGGTTAGTAGTTAGGGTTAGGGTGTGGGTAAGGGTTAGGGTTAGGGTTAGGTTTCGGGTTAGGGTTAGGGTTAGGGTAAGGGTAAGGTTTGGGTTAGTGTTAGGGTTAGGGTTAGGGTAAGAGTTAGGCTTAGGGTTAGGGTTAGGGTTAAGGTTACGTTAGAGTAAGGGTTAGGGTTAGGGTTAGGGTTAGGGTAAGGGTTAGGTTTAGGGTTAAGTTTAGGGTTAAGGTTAGGGTTAGGGTTAAGGTAATGGTAAGGGTTAAGGTTAGGGTTAGGCTTACGGATAGGTTTAGGGTTAGGTTTAGGGTTAGGGTTAGGGTTAGGGTTATGGTTAGGGTAAGGTATAGGGTTAGGGTTAGGGTTAGGATTAGAGTTAGGGTAAGGGTTAAGGTTAGGGTTAGGGTTCGGGTTAGGGTTAGGGTAAGGGTTAGGTTTTGGGTTAGGGTTAGGTTTAGGGTTAGGGTAAGGGTAAGGGTTAGGGTTAGGGTTAAGGTTAGCATTAGGGTTAGGGTAAGGGTAAGGGTTAGGGTTAGGGTTAGGAGTTAGGGTTAGGGTTAGGGTAAGGGTTAGGGTTAGGTTTAGGATTAGGGTTATGGTTAGGGTTAGGGTAAGGGTATGGCTTAGCTTCAGCGTTAGGTTTAGGATTAGGATAAGGTTAAGGGTTAGGCTTAGGGTTAGGGTTAATGTTAGGGTTAGGGTTAGGGTTAGGGTAAGGATAAGGGTTAGGGTTAGGGTTAGGGTTAGGGTTAAGTTTAGGGTTAGGGTTAGGGTTAGGGTAAGGGTTAGCGTAGGGTTATGTTTAGGGTTAAGGTTAAGGTTAGGGTTAGGGTAAGGGTTAGGGTTAGGGTTGGGGTTAGAATTAGAGTTAGGGTAAGGGTTAAGGTTACGGTTAGGGTTAGGGTTAGGGTAAGGGTAAGGGTTAGGTTTAGGGTTAGGGGTTAGGGTTAGGGTTAGGTTTAGGGTAAGGTTAAGGGTTAGGGTTAAGGTTAGGGTTAGTGTTGGGGTTGGGTTAAGGTTAGACTTTGGGTTAGGGTAAGTGTAATGGTTAGAGTTAGGGTTAGGGTTAGGGTAAGAGTTAGGGTTTCGGTTAGGGTTAGGTTTAGGTTTACGGTAAGCGTAAGGGTTAGGGTTAGATTTAGGCTTAGGGTTAAGGTTAGGGTTAGGGTTAGGGTAAGGGTAAGGGTTAGGTTTAATCAGGTTTAGGGTTAGGGTTATTAGTTAGAGTTAGGGTAAGGGTAAGGGTTAGGGTTAGGGTTAGGGTAAGAGTTAGGGTTAGGGTTAGGGTTAGGGTTAGTGTTAGGGTTAGGGTTAGGGTTGGGGTTTGGGTTAGGGTTAGGTTTAAGGTTAGGGTAAGGGTAATGGTTAGGCTTAGGGTTAGGGTTAACGTTAGAGTTAGGGTTAGGGTAAGGGTTAGGTTTAGGGTTAGGGTTAGGGTTAGGGTTAAGGTTAGGGTTAGGGTTAGGGTAAGGGTTACGGATAGGGTTAGGGTTAGGGTAAGGGTAAGGGTTAGGTTAGGGTTAGGGTTAGGGTTAGGGTTAGGGTAAGGGTAAGTGTTATGGTTAAGGTAGGGTTAGGTTTAGGGTTAGGGTTAGGGTTAGGGTAAGGGTAAGTGTTAGGGTTAGGGTTAGGGTTAAGGTTAGGGTTAACGTTAGGGTTAGGGTAAGGGTAAGAGTTAGGGTTAGGTTTAGGGTTAGGTTTACGTTAGAGTAAGGGTTAGGTTTAGAGTTAGTTTTAGGGTTAGGGTTAGGGTTAGGGTAAGGGTAAGGGTAAGGGTTAGTGTTATGGTTAGGGTTAGGTTTAGGGTAAGGATAAGGCTTAGTGTTAGGGTTAGGGTTCGGGTTGGGTTAAGGTTAGGGTTAGGTTTAGGGTAAGCGTAAGGGTTAGGGTTAGGGTTAGGGTTAGGGTAAGGGTTAGGGTTTCGGTTAGGGTTACGTTTATGGTTTCGGTAAGCGTAAGGGTTAGGGTTAGATTTAGGGTTAGGGTTAAGGTTAGGGCTAGGGTTCGTGTAAGGGTAAGGTTTAGGGTTAATCAGGGTTAGGGTTAGGGTTATTGTTAGGGTTAGGGTTAGGGTAAGGGTAAGTGTTATGGTTAGTTTAGGGTTAGGGTTAGGGTTAGGGTTAGGGTAAGGGTTAGGGTTAGGGTTAGGGTTAGTGTTAGGGGTAGGTTTAGTGTTAGGGTAAGGGTTAGGGTAAGGGTTAGGGTTTGGGTTAGGGTTAGGGTAAGGGTAAGGGTAATGGTTAGGGTTAGGGTTAGGGTTAAGGTTAGGTTTAGGGTTAGAATAAGGGTTAGGCTTAGGATTAGGGTTAGGTTAAGGGTAAGTGTTAGGGTTAGGGTCGGGTTAGGGTTAGGATTAGGGTAAGGGGTTAGGGTTAGGGTTAGTGTTAGGGGTAGGGTTAAGGTTAGGGTTAAGTTTAGGGTTAGGGTAAGGGTCAGGGTTAGGGTGAGGTTTAGGGTTAGGGTTACGTTAGAGTAAGGGTTAGGGTTAAGGTTAGGGTTAGGTTTAGGGTTAGGGTTAAGGTAAGGGTAAGGGTTAGGGTTAGGTTTAGGGTTAGTTTTAGGGTTAGGGTTAGGGTTAGGGTTAGGGTAAGGGTAAGGGTTAGGTTAGGGTTAGGGTTAAGTTTAGGGTTAAGGTTAGGGTTAGGGTTCGGGTAAGGGTAAGGGTTAGGGTTAGGGTTAGGCTTAGGGTTAGGTTTAGGGTTAGGGTTATGGTTAGGGTAAGGATTAGGGTTAGCGTTAGGGTTAGGATTATAGTTAGGGTAAGGGTTAAGGTTAGGGTTAGCGTTAGGGTTAGGGATAGGGTAAGTGTAAGGGTCTGGGTTAGGGTTATGGTTAGGGTTTGGGTTAGGGTTAGGTTTAGATATAGGGTAAGGGTAATGGTTAGGGTTAGATTTAGGGTTATGTTTAAGGTTAGCGTTAGGGTTAGGGTAAGGTTAAGGATTAGGGTTAGGGTTAGGGTTAGGGGTTAGGGTTAGGGTAAGGGTTACGGTTAGGGTTAGGGTAAGGGTAAGGGTTAGGGTTAGGGTTAGGAGTTAGGGTTAGGGTTAGGAGTTAGGGTTAGGGTGTGGGTAAGGGTTAGGGTTAGGGTTAGGTTTAGGGTTAGGGTTAGGGTTAGGGTTAGGGTTAAGGTTACGTTAGAGTAAGGGTTAGGGTTAGGGTTAGGGTTAGGGTTAGGGTTAAGGTTACGTTAGAGTAAGGTTTAGGGTTAGGGTTAGGGTTAGGGTAAGGGTAAGGTTTGGGTTAGGGTTAGGGTTAGGTTTAGGGTAAGGGTTAGGGTTAGGGTTAGGGTTAGGGTTAAGGTTACGTTAGAGTAAGGGTTAGGGTTAGGGTTAGGGTTAGGGTAAGGGTTAGGTTTAGGGTTAAGTTTAGGGTTAAGGTTAGGGTTAGGGTTAAGGTAATGGTAAGGGTTAAGGTTAGGGTTAGGCTTACGGATAGGTTTAGGGTTAGGTTTAGGGTTAGGGTTAGGGTTAGGGCTATGGTTAGAGTAAGGGTTAGGGTTAGGGTTAGGATTAGAGTTAGGGTAAGGGTTAAGGTTAGGGTTAGGGTTCGGGTTAGGGTTAGGGTAAGGGTTAGGTTTTGGGTTAGGGTTAGGTTTAGGGTTAGGGTAAGGGTAAGGGTTAGGGTTAGGGTTAAGGTTAGCATTAGGGTTAGGGTAAGGGTAAGGGTTAGGGTTAGAGTTAGGAGTTAGGGTTACGGTTATGTTAAGGGTTAGGTTTAGGATTAGGGTTAGGGTTAGGGTTAGGGTAAGGGTATGGCTTAGCTTCAGCGTTAGGTTTAGGATTAGGATAAGGGTAAGGGTTAGGCTTAGGGTTAGGGTTAATGTTAGGGTTAGGGTTAGGGTTAGGGTAAGGATAAGGGTTAGGTTTAGGGTTAGGGTTAGGGTTAAGTTTAGGGTTAGGGTTAGGGTTAGGGTAAGGGTTAGCGTAGGGTTATGTTTAGGGTTAAGGTTAAGGTTAGGGTTAGGGTAAGGGTTAGGGTTAGGGTTAGGGTTAGAATTAGAGTTAGGGTAAGAGTTAAGGTTACGGTTAGGGTTAGGGTGAGGGTAAGGGTAAGGGTTAGGTTTAGGGTTAGGGGTTAGGGTTAGGGTTAGGTTTAGGGTAAGGTTAAGGGTTAGGGTTAAGGTAAGGGTAAGGGTTAGGGTCATGGTTAGGGTTAGGGTTAGAGTTAGGTTTAGGGTTAGGGTTAGGGTTAGGTTTAGAGTTAGGGTAAGGGTTAAGATTAGAGTTAGGATTAGGGTTAGGGTTAGGGTTGAGGTTAGGGTTAGGGTAAGGTTAAGGGTTAGGTTTAGGGTTAGGGTTAGGGTTAGCTTAAGGGTTAGTTTTAGGGTTAAGGTTTGGGTTAGGGTTAGGGTAAGGGTAAGGGTTAGGGTCATGGTTAGGGTTAGGGTTAGAGTTAGGTTTAGGGTTAGGGTTAGGGGTAGGTTTAGAGTTAGGGTAAGGGTTAAGATTAGGGTTAGGATTAGGGTTAGGGTTAGGATTAGGGTTAGGGTAACGGTAAGGGTTAGGTTTAGGGTTAGGGTTAGGGTAAGGTATAGGGTTAGTGTTAAGGTTAGGTTTAGGGTTAGGGTTAGGGTTAGGGTTAGGGTTAGGGTAAGGATAAGGGTTAGGTTTAGGGTAAGGTTAAGGGTTAGGGTTAAGGTTAGGGTTAGGGTTAGGGTAAGCGTAAGGGTTAGGGTCATGGTTAGGGTTAGGGTTAGAGTTAGGTTTAGGGTTAGGGTTAGGTTTAGGTTTAGAGTTAGGGTAAGGGTTAAGATTAGGGTTAGGATTAGGGTTAGGTTTAGGGTTGAGGTTAGGGTTAGGGTAAGGTTAAGGGTTAGGTTTAGGGTTAGGGTTAGGGTTAGGTTAAGGGTTAGGGTTAGGGTTAAGGTTTGGGTTAGGGTTAGGGTAAGTGTAAGGGTTAGGGTCATGGTTAATGTTAGGGTTAGAGTTAGGTTTAGGGTTAGGGTTAGGGGTAGGTTTAGAGTTAGGGTAAGGGTTAAGATTAGGGTTAGGATTAGGGTTAGGGTTAGGGTTAGGGTTAGGGGAACGGTAAAGGTTACGTTTAGGGTTAGGGTTAGGGTAAGGGATAGGGTTAGTGTTAAGGTTAGGTTTAGGGTTAGGGTTAGAGTTAGGGTTAGGGTTGGGTTAAGGTTAGGGTTAGTGTTAGGGTAAGCGTAAGGGTTAGGGTTAGGGTTAGGGTTAGGGTAAGGGTTAGGATTAGGGTTAGGGTTAGGGTTAGGGTAAGGGTGAGGGTTAGGGTTAGGGTTAGAGTTAGGTTTAAGGTTAGGGTTAGGGTTAGGTTTAGAGTTAGGGTAAGGGTTAAGATTAGGGTTAGGATTAGGGTTAGGGTTAGGGTTGAGGTTAGGGTTAGGGTAAGGTTAAGGGTTAGGTTTAGGGTTAGGGTTAGCGTTAGGTTAAGGGTTAGGGTTAGGGTAAAGGTTTGGGGTAGGGTTAGGGTAAGGGTAAGGGTTAGGGTCATGGTTAGGGTTAGGGTTAGAGTTAGGTTTAGGGTTAGGGTTAGGGGCAGGTTTAGAGTTAGGGTAAGGGTTAAGATTAGGGTTAGGATTAGGGTTAGGGTTAGGGTTAGGGTAAGGATAAGGGTTAGGTTTAGGGTAAGGTTAAGGGTTAGGGTTAAGGTTAGGGTTAGGGTTAGGGTAAGCGTGAGGGTTAGGGTCATGTTTAGGGTTAGGGTTAGAGTTAGGTTTAGGGTTAGGGTTAGGGTTAGGTTTACAGTTAGGGTAAGGGTTAAGATTAGGGTTAGGATTAGGGTTAGGGTTAGGGTTGAGGTTCGGGTTAGGGTAAGGTTAAGGGTTAGGTTTAGGGTTAGGGTTAGGGTTAGGTTAAGGGTTAGGGTTAGGGTTAAGGTTTGGGTTAGGGTTAGGGTAAGGGTAAGGGTTAGGGTCATGGTTAATGTTAGGGTTAGATTTAGGTTTAGGGTTAGGGTTAGGGGTAGGTTTAGAGTTAGGGTAAGGGTTAAGATTAGGGTTAGGATTAGGGTTAGGGTTAGGGTTGAGGTTAGGGTTAGGGTAAGGTTAAGGGTTAGGTTTAGGGTTAGGGTAAGGGTTAAGATTAGGGTTAGGATTAGGTTTAGGGTTAGGGTTAAGGTTAGGGTAACGGTAAGGGTTAGGTTTAGGGTTAGGGTTAGGGTAACGGTAAGGGTTAGTGTTAAGGTTAGGTTCAGGGTTAGGGTTAGGTTTAGGGTTAGGGTTAGGGTAAGGATAAGGGTTAGGTTTAGGGTAAGGTTAAGGGTTAGGGTTAAGGTTAGGGTTAGGGTTAGGGTAAGGGTAGGGGTTAGGGTTAGGTTGAGCGTTAGGGTTACGTTAGAGTAAGGGTTAGGGTTAAGGTTAGGGTTAGGTTTAGGGTTAGGGTTAAGGTAAGGGTAAGGGTTAGGGTTAGGGTTAGGGTTAGTTTTAGGGTTAGGGTTAGGGTTAGGGTTAGGGTAAGGGTAAGGGTTTGGTTAGGGTTAGGGTTAAGTTTAGGGTTAAGGTTAGGGTTAGGGTTAGGGTAAGGGTAAAGGTTAGGGTGAGGGTTAGGCTTAGGGTTAGGTTTAGGGTTAGGGTTAGGGTTAGTGTTAGGATAAGGGTTAGTGTTAGCGTTAAGGTTAGGATTAGAGTTAGGGTAAGGGTTAAGGTTAGGTTTAGGGTTAGGGTTAGGGTTAGGGTAAGGGTAAGGGTTAGTGTTAGGGTTAGGGTTAGGGTTTGGGTTACGGTTAGGTTTAGGGATAGGGTAAGGGTAAGGGTTAGGGTTAGGGTTAGGGTTATGTTTAAGGTTAGCGTTAGGGTTAGGGTAAGGGTAAGGATTAGGGTTAGGGTTAGGGTTAGGGTTAGGGTAAGGGTAAGGGTTAGGGTTAGGGTTAGGGTTAGGAGTTAGGGTTCGGTTTAGGGTAAGTGTTAGGGTTAGGTTTAGGGTTAGGGTAAGGGTAAGGTTTGAGTTAGGGTTAGGGTAAGGGTTAGGGTGAGGGTAAGGTTTAGTGTTAGGTTTAGGGTTAGGGTTAGGGTTACATTAGAGTAAGGGTTAGGGTTAGGGTAAGGGTTAGGTTTAGGGTTTAGTTTAGGGTTAAGGTTAGGGTTAGGGTTAGGGTAAGAGTAAGGGTTAAGGTTAGGTTTAGGCTTTGGGTTAGGTTTAGGGTTAGGTTTGGGGTTAGGGTTAGGGTTCGTGTTAGGGTTAGGTTAAGGGTTAGGGTTTGGGTTAGGGTTAGGTTTAGGGTTAGAGTAAGGGTAAGGGTTAGGGTTAGAGTTAGGTTTAGGGTTAAGGTTAGCATTAGGGTTAGGGTAAGGGTTAGGGTTAGGGTTAGGGTTAGTGTTAGGGGTAGGTTTAGTGTTAGGGTAAGGGTTAGGGTAAGGGTTAGGGTTTGGGTTAGGGTTAGGTTTAGGGTTAGGGTAAGGGTAAGGGTAATGGTTAGGGTTAGGGTTAGGGTTAAGGTTAGGTTTAGGGTTAGAAAAGGGTTAGGGTTAGGATTAGGGTTAGGTTAAGGGTAAGTGTTAGGGTTAGGGTCGGGTTAGAGTTAGGGTTAGAGTTAGGGTAAGGGTAAGGGTTAGGGTTAGGGTTAGGGTTAAGGTTAGGGTTAAGTTTAGGGTTAGGGTAAGGGTCAGGGTTAGGGTGAGGTTTAGGGTTAGGGTTAGGGTTAGGGTTAAGGTAAGGGTAAGGGTTAGGGTTAGGGTTAGTTTTAGGGTTAGGGTTAGGGTAAGGGTAAGGGTTAGGTTAGGGTTAGGGTTAAGTTTAGGGTTAAGGTTAGGGTTAGGGTTAGGGTAAGGGTAAGGGTTAGGGTTAGGGTTAGGCTTAGGGTTAGGTTTAGGGTTAGGGTTATGGTTAGGGTAAGGATTAGGGTTAGCGTTAGGGTTAGGATTATAGTTAGGGTAAGGGTTAAGGTTAGGGTTAGGGTAAGTGTAAGGGTCTGGGTTAGGGTTATGGTTAGGGTTTGGGTTATGGTTAGGGTTTGGGTTAGGGTTAGGTTTAGATATAGGTTAAGGGTAATGGTTAGGGTTAGGTTTAGGGTTATGTTTAAGTTTAGCGTTAGGGTTAGGGTAAGGTTAAGGATTAGGGTTAGGGTTAGGGTTAGGGGTTAGGGTTAGGGTAAGGGTTACGGTTAGGGTTAGGGTAAGGGTAAGGGTTAGGGTTAGGGTTAGGAGTTAGGGTTAGGGTTAGGAGTTAGGGTTAGGGTGTGGGTAAGGGTTAGGGTTAGGGTTAGGTTTCGGGTTAGGGTTAGGGTTAGGGTTAGGGTAAGGGTAAGGTTTGGGTTAGGGTTAGGGCTAGGTTTAGGGTAAGGGTTAGGGTTAGGGTTAGTGTTAGGGTTAAGGTTACGTTAGAGTAAGGGTTAGGGTTAGGGTTAGGGTTAGGGTAAGGGTTAGGTTTAGGGTTAAGTTTAGGGTTAAGATTAGGGTTAGGGTTAAGGTAATGGTAAGGGTTAAGGTTAGGGTTAGGCTTACGGATAGGTTTAGGGTTAGGTTTAGGGTTAGGGTTAGGGTTAGGGCTATGGTTAGGGTAAGGGTTAGGGTTAGGGTTAGGATTAGAGTTAGGGTAAGGGTTAAGGTTAGGGTTAGGGTTCGGGTTAGGGTTAGGGTAAGGGTTAGGTTTTGGGTTAGGGTTAGGTTTAGGGTTAGGGTAAGGGTAAGGGTTAGGATTAGGGTTAAGGTTAGCATTAGGGTTAGGGTAAGGGTAAGGGTTAGGGTTAGAGTTAGGAGTTAGGGTTAGGGTTATGTTAAGGGTTAGGGTTAGGTTTAGGATTAGGGTTAGGTTTAGGGTTAGGGTAAGGGTATGGCTTAGCTTCAGCGTTAGGTTTAGGATTAGGATAAGGGTAACGGTTAGGCTTAGGGTTAGGGTTAATGTTAGGGTTAGGGTTAGGGTTAGGGTAAGGATAAGGGTTAGGTTTAGGGTTAGGGTTAGGGTTAAGTTTAGGGTTAGGGTTAGGGTTAGGGTAAGGGTTAGCGTAGGGTTATGTTTAGGGTTAAGGTTAAGGTTAGGTTAGGGTAAGGGTTAGGGTTAGGGTTAGGGTTAGAATTAGAGTTAGGGTAAGAGTTAAGGTTACGGTTAGGGTTAGGGTGAGGGTAAGGGTAAGGGTTAGGTTTAGGGTTAGGGGTTAGGGTTAGGGTTAGGTTTAGGGTAAGGTTAAGGGTTAGGGTTAAGGTAAGGGTAAGGGTTAGGGTCATGGTTAGGGTTAGGGTTAGAGTTAGGTTTAGGGTTAGGGTTAGGGTTAGGTTTAGAGTTAGGGTAAGGGTTAAGATTAGAGTTAGGATTAGGGTTAGGGTTAGGGTTGAGGTTAGGGTTAGGGTAAGGTTAAGGGTTAGGTTTAGGGTTAGGGTTAGGGTTAGCTTAAGGGTTAGTTTTAGGGTTAAGGTTTGGGTTAGGGTTAGGGTAAGGGTAAGGGTTAGGGTCATGGTTAGGGTTAGGGTTAGAGTTAGGTTTAGGGTTAGGGTTAGGAGTAGGTTTAGAGTTAGGGTAAGGGTTAAGATTAGGGTTAGGATTAGGGTTAGGGTTAGGGTTAGGGTTAGGGTAACGGTAAGGGTTAGGTTTAGGGTTAGGGTTAGGGTAAGGTACAGGGTTAGTGTTAAGGTTAGGTTTAGGGTTAGGGTTAGGGTTAGGGTTAGGGTTAGGGTAAGGATAAGGGTTAGGTTTAGGGTAAGGTTAAGGGTTAGGGTTAAGGTTAGGGTTAGGGTTAGGGTAAGCGTAAGGGTTAGGGTCATGGTTAGGGTTAGGGTTAGAGTTAGGTTTAGGGTTAGGGTTAGGTTTAGGTTTAGAGTTAGGGTAAGGGTTAAGATTAGGGTTAGGATTAGGGTTAGGTTTAGGGTTGAGGTTAGGGTTAGGGTTAGGTTAAGGGTTAGGGTTAGGGTTAAGGTTTGGGTTAGGGTTAGGGTAAGGGTAAGGGTTAGGGTCATGGTTAATGTTAGGGTTAGAGTTAGGTTTAGGGTTAGGGTTAGGGGTAGGTTTAGAGTTAGGGTAAGGGTTAAGATTAGGGTTAGGATTAGGGTTAGGGTTAGGGTAAGGGATAGGGTTAGTGTTAAGGTTAGGTTTAGGGTTAGGGTTAGAGTTAGGGTTAGGGTTGGGTTAAGGTTAGGGTTAGTGTTAGGGTAAGCGTAAGGGTTAGGGTTAGGGTTAGGGTTAGGGTAAGGGTTAGGGTTAGGGTTAGGTTTAGGGTAAGGGTAAGGGTTCGGGTTAGGGTAAGGGTAGGGTAGGGTTAGGGTTAGGATAAGGGTTAGGGTTAGGGTTAGGATTAGGGTTAGGGTTAGGGTTAGGGTTAGGGTAAGGGTAAGGGTTAGGGTTAGGGTTAGAGTTAGGGTTAGAGTTAGGTTTAGGGTTAGGGTTAGGGTTAGGTTTAGAGTTAGGGTAAGGGTTAAGATTAGGGTTAGGATTAGGGTTAGGGTTAGGGTTGAGGTTAGGGTTAGGGTAAGGTTAAGGGTTAGGTTAAGGGTTAGGGTTAGGGTAAAGGTTTGGGGTAGGGTTAGGGTAAGGGTAAGGGTTAGGGTCATGGTTAGGGTTAGGGTTAGAGTTAGGTTTAGAGTTAGGGTTAGGGGCAGGTTTAGAGTTAGGGTAAGGGTTAAGATTAGGGTTAGGATTAGGGTTAGGGTTAGGGTTAGGGTAAGGATAAGGGTTAGGTTTAGGGTAAGGTTAAGGGTTAGGGTTAAGGTTAGGGTTAGGGTTAGGGTAAGCGTAAGGGTTAGGGTCATGGTTAGGGTTAGGGTTAGAGTTAGGTTTAGGGTTAGGGTTAGGGTTAGGTTTACAGTTAGGGTAAGGGTTAAGATTAGGGTTAGGATTAGGGTTAGGGTTAGGGTTGAGGTTCGGGTTAGGGTAAGGTTAAGGGTTAGGTTTAGGGTTAGGGTTAGGGTTAGGTTAAGGGTTAGGGTTAGGGTTAAGGTTTGGGTTAGGGTTAGGGTAAGGGTAAGGGTTAGGGTCATGGTTAATGTTAGGGTTAGATTTAGGTTTAGGGTTAGGGTTAGGTGTAGGTTTAGAGTTAGGGTAAGAGTTAAGATTAGGGTTAGGATTAGGGTTAGGGTTAGGGTTGAGGTTAGGGTTAGGGTAAGGTTAAGGGTTAGGTTTAGGGTTAGGGTAAGGGTTAAGATTAGGGTTAGGATTAGGTTTAGGGTTAGGGTTAAGGTTAGGGTAACGGTAAGGGTTAGGTTTAGGGTTAGGGTTAGGGCAAGGTATAGGGTTAGTGTTAAGGTTAGGTTTAGGGTTAGGGTTAGGGTTAGGGTTAGGGTTAGGGTAAGGATAAGGGTTAGGTTTAGGGTAAGGTTAAGGGTTAGGGTTAAGGTTAGGGTTAGGGTTAGGGTAAGGGTAGGGGTTAGGGTTAGGTTGAGCGTTAGGGGTACGTTAGAGTAAGGGTTAGGGTTAAGGTTAGGGTTAGGTTTAGGGTTAGGGTTAAGGTAAGGGTAAGGGTTAGGGTTAGGGTTAGGGTTAGTTTTAGTGTTAGGGTTAGGGTTAGGGTTAGGGTAAGGGTAAGGGTTTGGTTAGGGTTAGGGTTAAGTTTAGGGTTAAGGTTAGGGTTAGGGTTAGGGTAAGGGTAAAGGTTAGGGTGAGGGTTAGGCTTAGGGTTAGGTTTAGGGTTAGGGTTAGGGTTAGTGTTAGGATAAGGGTTAGGGTTAGCGTTAAGGTTAGGATTAGAGTTAGAGTAAGGGTTAAGGTTAGGTTTAGGGTTAGGGTTAGGGTTAGGGTAAGGGTAAGGGTTAGTGTTAGGGTTAGGGTTAGGGTTTGAGTTACGGTTAGGTTTAGGGATACGGTAAGGGTAAGGGTTAGTGTTAGGGTTAGGGTTATGGTTAAGGTTAGCGTTAGGGTTAGGGTAAGGGTAAGGATTAGGGTTAGGGTTAGGGTTAGGGTTAGGGTTAGGGTAAGGGTAAGGGTTAGGGTTAGGGTTAGGGTTAGGAGTTAGGGTTCGGTTTAGGGTAAGTGTTAGGGTTAGGTTTAGGGTTAGGGTAAGGGTAAGGTTTGGGTTAGGGTTAGGGTAAGGGTTAGGGTGAGGGTAAGGTTTAGTGTTAGGGTTAGGGTTAGGGTTAGGGTTACATTAGAGTAAGGGTTAGGGTTAGGGTAAGGGTTAGGTTTAGGGTTTAGTTTAGGGTTAAGGTTAGGGTTAGGGTTAGGGTAAGAGTAAGGGTTAAGGTTAGGTTTAGGCTTAGGGTTAGGTTTAGGGTTAGGTTTGGGGTTAGGGTTAGGGTTCGGGTTAGGGTTAGGTTAAGGGTTAGGGTTTGGGTTAGGGTTAGGTTTAGGGTTAGAGTAAGGGTAAGGGTTAGGGTTAGGGTTAGGTTTAGGGTTAAGGTTAGCATTAGGGTTAGGGTTAGGGTTAGGGATAGGGTTAGGGATAGGGTTAGGGTTAGGAGTTAGGGTTAGGGATAGGATAAGGGTTAGGGTTAGGTTTAGGATTAGGGTTAGGGTAAGGGTAAGGATTAGGGTTAGGGTTAGGATTAGTGTTAGGGTTAGGGTTAGGGTTAGTGTAAGGGTTAGGGTTAGGGTTAGTATTAGAGTTAGGATAAGGGTTAAGGTTACTGTTAGGATTAGGCTTAGGGTAAGGGTAAGGGTTAGGGTTAGGTTTAGGGTCAGGTTTAGGGTTAGGGTTAGGGTAAGGGTACGGGTTAGGGTTAGGTTTAGGGTTAGGGTTAGGTTTAGGGTTAGGGTAAGGACAAGGGTTAGTGTTAGGGTTAGGTTTAGGGTTAAGTATAGGGTTAGGGTTAGGGTAAGGGTAAGGGTTAGGGTTAGGGTTAGGGTTAAGGTTAGGGTTAAGTTTAGGGTTAGGGTAAGAGTAAGCGTTAGGGTTAGGTTAAGCGTTAGGTTTATGTTAGAGTAAGGGTTAGGGTTAAGGTTAGGGTTAGGTTTAGGGTTAGGGTTAAGGTAAGGGTAAGGGTTAGGGTTAGGGTTAGGGTTAGTTTGAGGGTTAGGGTTAGGGTTAGGGTTAGGGTAAGGGTAAGGGTTAGGTTAGGGTTAGGGTTAAGTTTAGGGTTAAGGTTAGGGTTAGGGTTAGGGTAAGGGTAAAGGTTAGGGTGAGGGTTAGGCTTAGGGTTAGGTTTGGGGTTAGGGTTAGGGTTAGGGTTAGGATAAGGGTTAGGGTTAGCGTTAAGGTTAGGATTAGAGTTAGGGTAAGGGTTAAGGTTAGGGTTAGGGTTAGAGTTAGGGTTAGGGTAAGGGTAAGGGTTAGGATTAGGGTTAGAGTTAGGGTTTGGGTTACGGTTAGGTTTAGAGATAGGGTAAGTGTAAGGGTTAGGGTTAGGGTTAAGGTGAGGGTTAAGGTTAGCGTTAGGGTTAGGGTAAGGGTAAGGATTACGGTTAGGATTAGGGTTAGGGGTTAGGGTTAGGGTAAGGGTTACGGTTAGGGTTAGGGTAAGGGTAAGGGTTAGGGTTAGGGTTAGGGTTAGGAGTTAGTGTTAGGGTTAGGGTAAGGGTTAGGGTTAGGTTTAGTGTTAGGGTTAGGGTTAGGGTAAGGGTAAGGATTGGGTTAGGGTTAGGGTTAGTTTTAGGGGTAGGGTTAGGGTAAGGGTTAGTGTTAGGGTTAGGGTTAGGGTTACGTTAGAGTAAGGGTTAGGGTTAGGGTTAGGGTAAGGCTTAAGTTTAGGGTTAAGTTTAGGGTTAAGGTTAGGGTTAGGGTTAGGGTAAGGGTAAGGGTTAAAGTTAGGGTTAGGCGTAGGGTTAGGTTTAGGGTTAGGTTTAGGGTTAGGGTTAGGGTTATGGTTAGGGTAAGGGTTAGGGTTAGGGTTGGGGTTAGGATTAGAGTTAGGGTAGGGTTAAGGTTAGGGTTAGGGTTAGGGTTAGGGTTAGGGTTAGGGTAAGGGTTAGGGTTTGGGTTAGGGTTAGGTTTAGGGTTAGAGTAAGGGTAAGGGTTAGGGTTAGGGTTAGGTTTAGGGTTAAGGTTAGCATTAGGGTTAGGGTAAGGGTAAGGGTTAGGGTTAGAGTTAGGAGTTAGGGTTAGTGATAGGGTAAGTGTTAGGGTTAGGTTTAGGATTAGGGTTAGGGTTAGGTTAACGGTATGGCTTAGGGTTAGCGTTAGGGTTAGGGTTAGGGTAAAGATAAGGGTTAGGGTTAAGGTTAGGGTTTGTGTGAGGTTTAGGTTTAGGGTTAGGGTAAGGGTAAGGATTGGGGTTAGGGTTAGGATTAGTGTTAGGGTTAGGGTTGGGGTTAGGGTAAGGGTTAGGGTAAGGGTTAGGATTAGAGTTAGGATAAGGGTTAAGGTTACGGTTAGGGTTAGGGTTAGGGTAAGGGTAAGGGTTAGGGTTAGGGTTAGTGTTAGTGTTAGGGGTTAGGGTTAGGGTTAGGTTGAGGGTAAGGTTAAGTGTTAGGTTTAGGGTTAGGTTTAGGGTTAGGTTAAGGGTTAGTGTTAGGGTTAAAGTTAGGGTTAGGGTTAGGGTAAGGGTAAGGATTAGGGTCATGGTTATGGTTAGGGTTAGAGTTAGGTTTAGGGTTAGGGTTAGGGGTAGGTTTAGAGTTAGTGTAAGGGTTAAGATTAGGGTTAGGATTAGGGTTAGGGTTAGGGTTAGGGTAACGGTAAGGGTTAGGTTTAGGGTTAGGGTTAGTGTAAGGGTAAGGGATAGGGTTAGTGTGAAGGTTAGGTTTAGGGTTAGGGTTAGGGTTAGGGTTAGTGTTATGATTAGGGTAATGGTTAGGGTTAGTGTTAGGGTTAGGGTTAGGGTTATGGTAAGCGTAAGGGTTAGGGTTAGGGTTAGGGTTAAGGTTAGGTGAAGGTTTCATGTTAGGGTTAGGGTTAGGGTAAGGGTAAGGGTTAGATTTAGGGTTAGGGGTAGGGTTAGGGTAAGAGTAAGGGTTAGGGTTAGGGTTAGGGTTAAGGATAGGGATAGGGTTAGGGTAAGTGTAAGGGTTCGGGTTAGGGTTATTAGTTAGCGTTACGGTTAGGGTTAGGGTTAGGGAAAGGGTTGGGTTTTGGGTTAAGGTTAGGTTTAGGTTATGGGTAAGGGTTAGGGTTAGGTTTAGGGTTAGGGTTAGGGTTAGGGTTAGGGTAAGGGTAAGGTTTGGGTTAGGGTTAGGGTTAGGGTTAGGGTAAGGGTTAGTGTTAGGGTTAGGGTTAGGGTTAGGGTTACGTTAGAGTACGGGTTAGGGTTAGGGTTAGGGTTAAGGTTAGGGTAAGGGTTAGGTTTAGGGTTAAGTTTAGGGTTAAGGTTAGGGTTAGGGTTAGGGTAAGGGTAATGGTTAAGGTTAGGGTTAGGCTTAGGGTTAGGTTTAGGGTTAGGTTTAGGGTTAGGGTTAGGGTTATGGTTAGGGTAAGGGTTAGGGTTAGGGTTGGGGTTAGGATTAGAGTTAGGGTAGGGTTAAGGTTAGGGTTAGGGTTAGGGTTAGGGTTTGGGTTAGGGTTAGGTTTAGGGTTAGAGTAAGGGTAGGGGTTTGGGTTAGGGTTAGGTTTAGGGTTAAGGTTAACATTAGGGTTAGGGTAAGGGTAAGGGTTAGGGTTAGGGTTAGGTGTTAGGGTTAGGGATAGGGTAAGTGTTAGGGTGAGGTTTAGGATTAGGGTTAGGGTTAGGGTAAGGGTTAGGGTTAGGGTTAGGATTAGAGTTAGGATAAGGGTTAAGGTTACGGTTAGGGTTAGGGTTAGGGTAAGGGTAAGGGTTAGGGTTAGGGTTAGTGTTAGTGTTAGGGGTTAGGGTTAGGGTTAGGTTGAGGGTAAGGTTAAGTGTTAGGTTTAGGGTTAGGTTTAGGGTTAGGTTAATGGTTAGGGTTAGGGTTAAAGTTAGGGTTAGGGTTAGGGTAAGGGTAAGGATTAGGGTCATGGTTAGGGTTAGGGTTAGAGTTAGGTTTAGGGTTAGGGTTAGGGGTAGGTTTAGAGTTAGTGTAAGGGTTAAGATTAGGGTTAGGATTAGGGTTAGGGTTAGGGTTAGGGTAACGGTAAGGGTTAGGTTTAGGGTTAGGGTTAGGGTAAGGGTAAGGGATAGGGTTAGTGTGAAGGTTAGGTTTAGGGTAAGGGTTAGGGTTAGGGTTAGGTTTAGGGTTAAGGTTAACATTAGGGTTAGGGTAAGGGTAAGGGTTAGGGTTAGGGTTAGGTGTTAGGGTTAGGGATAGGGTAAGTGTTAGGGTGAGGTTTAGGATTAGGGTTAGGGTTAGGGTTAGGTTAACGGTATGGCTTAGGGTTAGCGTTAGGTTTAGGATAAGGATAAAGGTAAGGGTTAGGCTTAGGGTTAGGGTAATGTTAGGGTTAGGGAAAGGGTAATGATAAGGGTTAGGGTTAGGGTTAGGGTTTGCGTTAGGTTTAGGTTTAGGGTTAGGGTAAGGGTAAGGATTAGGGTTAGGGTTAGGATTAGTGTTAGGGTTAGGGTTAGGGTTAGGGTAAGGGATAGGGTTAGGGTTAGGATTAGAGTTAGGATAAGGGTTAACGTTACGGTTAGGGTTAGGGTTAGGGTAAGGGTAATGGTTAGGGTTAGGGTTAGTGTTAGGGTTAGGGGTTAGGGTTAGGTTTACGGTAAGGTTAAGGGTTAGGTTTAGGGTTAGGTTTAGGGTTAGGTTAAGGGTTAGGTTTAGGGTTAAGGTTAGGGTTAGTGTTAGGGTAAGGGTAAGGGTTAGGGTCATGGTTAGGGTTAGGGTTAGAGTTAGGTTTAGGGTTAGGGTTAGGGGTAGGTTTAGAGTTAGTGTAAGGGTTAAGATTAGGGTTAGGATTAGGGTTAGGGTTAGGGTAACGGTAAGGGTTAGGTTTAGGGTTAGCGTTAGGGTAAGGGTAAGGGATAGGGTTAGTGTTAAGGTTAGGCTTAGGGTTAGGGTTAGGGTTAGGGTTAGTGTTATGATTAGGGTAAGGGTTAGGGTTACTGTTAGGGTTAGGGTTAGGGTTAGGGTAAGCGTAAGGGTTAGGGTTAGGGTTAGGGTTAAGGTTAGGTTAAGGTTTCATGTTAGGGTTAGGGTTAGGGTAAGGGTAAGGGTTAGATTTAGGGTTAGGGGTAGGGTTAGGGTAAGAGTAAGGGTTAGGGTTAGGGTTAGGGTTAAGGATAGGGATAGGGTTAGGGTAAGTGTAAGGGTTCGGGTTAGGGTTATTAGTTAGCGTTACGGTTAGGGTTAGGGTTAGGGTAAGGGTTGGGGTTTGGGTTAAGGTTAGGTTTAGGGTACGGGTAAGGGTTAGGGTTAGGTTTAGTGTTAGGGTTAGGGTTAGGGTTAGGGTAAGGGTAAGGTTTGGGTTAGGGTTAGGGTTAGGGTTAGGGTTAGGGTAAGGTTTAGTGTTAGGGTTAGGGTTAGGGTTAGTGTTACGTTAGAGTAAGGGTTAGGGTTAGGGTTAGGGTTAGGGTTAGGGTAAGGGTTAGGTTTAGGCTTAGGGTTAGGTTTAGGGTTAGGTTTAGGGTTAGGGTTAGGGTTATGGTTAGGGTAAGGGTTAGGGTTAGGGTTGGGGTTAGGATTAGAGTTAGGGTAGGGTTAATGTTAGGGTAAGGGTTAGGGTTTGGGTTAGGGTTAGGTTTAGGGTTAGAGTAAGGGTAAGGGATAGGGTTAGGGTTAGGTTTAGGGTTAAGGTTAGCATTAGGGTTAGGGTAAGGGTAAGGGTTAGGGTTAGGGTTAGGGTTAGGAGTTAGGGTTAGGGATAGGTTAAGGGTTAGGGTTAGGTTTAGGATTAGGGTTAGGGTTAGGGTTAGGTTAACGGTATGGTTTAGGGTTAGCGTTCGGTTTAGGATTAGGATAAGGGTAAGGGTTAGGCTTAGGGTTAGGGTTAATGTTAGCGTTAGGGTTAGGGTAAGGATAAGGGTTAGGGTTAGGGTTAGGGTTTGCGTTAGGTTTAGGTTTAGGGTTAGGGTAAGGGTAAGGATTAGGGTTAGGGTTAGGATTAGTGTTAGTGTTAGGGTTAGGGTTAGGGTTAGGATTAGAGTTAGGATAAGGGTTAAGGTTACGGTTAGGGTTAGGGTTAGGGTAAGGGTAAGTGTTAGGGTTAGGGTTAGTGTTAGGGTTAGGGGTTAGGGTTAGGGTTAGCTTTAGGGTAAGGTTAAGGGTTAGGTTTACGGTTAGGGTTAGGGTTAGGTTAAGGGTTAGGGTTAGGGTTAAGGTTAGGTTTAGGGTTAGGGTAAGGGTAAGGGTTAGGGTCATGGTTAGGGTTAGGGTTAGAGTTAGGTTTAGGGTTAGGGTTAGGGGTAGGTTTAGAGTTAGGGTAAGGGTTAAGATTAGGGTTAGGATTAGGGTTAGCGTTAGGGTTAGGGTAACGGTAAGGGTTAAGTTTAGGGTTAGGGTTAGGGTAAGGGTAAGGGATAGGGTTAGTGGTAAGGTTAGGTTTAGGGTTAGGGTTAGGGTTAGGCTTAGTGTTATGATTAGGGTAAGGGTTAGGGTTAGTGTTAGGGTTACGGTTAGGGTTAGGGTAAGCGTAAGGGTTAAGGTTAGGGTTAGGGTTAGGGGTTAGGGTTAAGGTAAGGGTTACGATTAGGGTTAGGGTAAGGGTAAGGGTTAGGGTGTGGGTAAGGGTAAGGGTTAGGGTCATGGTTAGGGTTAGGGTTAGAGTTAGGTTTAGGGTTAGGGTTAGGTGTAGATGTAGAGTTAGGGTAAGGGTTAAGATTAGGGTTAGGATTAGGGTTAGGGTTAGGGTTAGGGTAACGGTAAGGGTTAGGTTTAGGGTTAGGGTTAGGGTAAGGGTTAGGGTTAGTGTTAAGGTTAGGTTTAGGGTTAGGGTTAGGGTTAGGGTAAGGATAAGGGTTAGGTTTAGGGTAAGGTTAAGGGTTAGGATTAAGGTTAGGGTTAGGGTTAGGGTAAGCGTAAGGGTTAGGGTCATGGTTAGGGTTAGGGTTAGAGTTAGGTTTAGGGTTAGGGTTAGGGTTAGGGTTAGGATTAGTGTTAAGGTTAGGTTTAGGGTTAGGGTAATGGTAAGGGTTAGGGTTAGGTTTAGGGTTAGGTTTAGGGTTAGGGTTAGGGTTAGGGTAACTGTAAGGGTTAGTGTTAGGTTTAGGGTTAGGGTAAGGGTAATGGCTAGTGTTAGGGTTAGGGTTAGGTTTAGGGTTAGGGTTAGGATTAGGGTTAGGGTAAGGGTAAGGGTTAGGGTTAGGGTTAGGATTAGGTTTGGGTTAACGTTAGGGTTTGGGTAAGGGTAAGGGTTAGGCTTAGGGTTAGGGTTAGGGTAAGGGTGAGGATTTCGGTTAGGGTTAAGTTTAGGGTTAGGTTAAGGTTAAGGGTTACGGTTAGGTTTAGGTTTAGGGTTAAGGTTAGGGTTATGGTTAGGGTGAGGGTAAGTTTTAGGGTTAGTGTTCGGGTTAGGGTTAGGTTTAGGGTTAGCTTTAGGGTAACGGTAAGGGTTAGGGTTAGGTTTAGGGTTAGGGTTAGGGTAAGGGTAAGGGTTAGCGTTATGGTTAGGGTTAGGGTTAAGGTAGGGTTAGGGTAAGAGTAAGGGTTAGGGTTAGGGTTAGGTTAAGGGTTAGGGTTAGGGTTAGGGTTTGGTTAGGTTTAGGTATAGGATTAGGGTAGCGTAAGGGTTAGGGTTAGGGTTAGGGTTAGGGTTAAGGTTAGGGTTAGGGTTAGGGTAAGGGTAAGGTTTAGGGTTAAGCTTAGGGTTAGGGGTTAGGTGTAGGGTTAGGGTTAGGGTTAGGGTAAAGGTTAGGGTTAGGGTTAGTGTTAGGGTAAGGTTTAGGGTTAGGGTTGGGGTTAGGGTTAGGGTTAGGTTTAGAGTTAGGGTAAGGGTTAATGTTAGGGTTAGGGTTAGGGTAAGGGTAAAGGTTAGGGTTAATGTTGAAGTTAGGGGTTACGGTTAGAGTTAGGGTTAGAGTAAGGGTTAGGGTTAAGGTTAGGGTAAGGGTTAGGGTTAGGGTTAAGGTTAGGGTTAGCGTTAGGGGTAGGGTAAGGGTAAAGGTTAGGGTTAGGGTTAGGGTTAGGTTTAGGGTTATGGTAAGGGTAAGGGTTAGGGTTAGGGATAGGATTAGGGTTAGGGTTAGGGCAGGGTTACGGTAAGGGTTAGGGTTAGGGTTACTGTTAGGGTTAGGGTAAGGGTAAGGGTTAGGGTTAGGGTTAGGGTAAGGGTAAGGGTTAGGGTTAGGGTTAGTGTTAGGGTTATGGTTAGGGTAAGGTTTAGGGTTAGTTTTATGGTAAGGGGAAGTGTTAGGTTTAGGGTTAGGGTTAGGGTTAGGGATAGGGTAAGGGTAAGGGTTAGGGTTAGGGTTATTAGTGTTAGGGTTAGGGTTAGTGTTACCGTAAGGGTTAGGGTTAGGGTTAGGGTTAGTGTTAGTGTAAGGGTAATGGTTAGGGTAAGGGTTAGGGTTAGGGTTAGGGTTAGGGTTAGGGTTAGGGGTTAGGGTTAGGGTTAGGGTTAGTGCTAGGTTTGGGGTTAGGGTAAGTGTAAGGGTTAGGGTTAGGGTTACGGTTAGGGTTTGGTTTAGGTTTAGGTTTAGGGTTAGGGTATGCGTAAGGTTAGGTTTAGGGTTAGGATTAGGGTTGAGGTTAGAGTTAGGGTAAGGGTAATTTTAGGTTTAGGGTTAGGGTTAGGGGTTAGGGTTAGGGTTAGGGTAAGGGTTAGGGTTAGGGTTAGGGTTAGAATTAGGGTAAGGGTTAGGGTTAGGGTAAGGGTTAGAGTTAGGGTTAAGGTTAGTGTTAGGGTTAGGGTAAGGGTAAGGGTTAGGGTTAGGAATAGGTTTCGGGTTAGGGTAAGGGTAAGGGTTAGGTTAGGGTTAGGGTTAGGGTAAGGGTTAGTGTTAGGGTTAGGGTTAGGGTAAGGGTTAGGGTTAGTGTTAGAGTAAGGGTAAGTGTTAGGGTTAGAGTTAGGGTTAGGGTTTGGGTTAGAGTTACGTTTAGGGTTAGGTTTAGGAGAAGGGTAAGTGTTAGGGTTAGGGTTAGGGTTATTAGTTAGGGTTAGGGTTAGGGTTAGGGTAAGGTTAAGGGTTAGGGTTAGTGTTAGGCTTAGGGTTTGGTTTAGGCTTAGGGTAAGGGTGAGGGTTAGGGTTAGGGTTAGGTTTAGGGTTAGGGTTTGGTCCCCCGTCCAGCGGGTTCAGCTATTCATCAGGCTCGAGGATGCACCTCCTAAGAGAAGAAAACCAATGGGGGAAAGAGAGGAAGGAGACCAGGCGCATAAAGAAAGACACAGATAATCTGAGTAGCGTCAAGGTCTCATTTATTAAGAATAAAGCAGGGTTTATAGACCCTGAGTGTAAGGAAGGGAGTATAGAGGGGGGGGAATGGAGAGTTTTTGCAATAACTAGAACGGGAAATCTCAAGGTTACGGGTGGGTCCGTTTAACTCCTTGGTCTCTGACAGTTTGGGTAGGGGGGTTAGGTTTAGGGTTAGGGGAACGGTAAGGGTTAGGGTTAGGGTTAGGGTTAGGGTTAAGGTTAGGGTAAGGGTAAGGGTTAGGGTAAGGGTAAGGGTAAGGGTTAGGGTCAGGGTTAGGGTTATTAGTTAGGGTTAGGGTTAGGGTTAGGTTAAGGGTTAGGTTAAGGGTTAGGGTTAGGGTAAGGGTAAGGGTTAGGGTTAGGGTTAGGGTTAGGTTTAGGGTTAGGGTAAGGGTAAGGGTTAGGGTTAGGGTTAGGGTAAGGTTAAGTGTTAGGGTTAGGGTTAGGTTTAGGGTTCGAGTTAGAGTTAAGGTTAGGGTTAGGGTTAGGTGAAGTGTAAGGTTTACGGTTAGGGTTAGGGTTATTAGTTAGGGTTTGGTTTAGGGTTAGGATTAGGGTAAGGGTTAGGGTTAGGGTTAGGGTTAGGTGAGGGTAAGGGTTAGGGTTAGGGTTAGGGTTAAGGTTTGGGTAAGGGTAAGGGTAAGGTTAAGGGTTAGGATTAGGGTAAGAGTAAGGGTTAGGGTTAGGTTTAGGATTAGGTTTAGGGTTAGGGTTAGGGTAAGGGTAATGGTTAGGGTTAGGATTAGGGTTAGGGTTAGGGTAAGGGTTAGGGTTAGGGTTACGGGTTAGGTTTAGGGTTAGGGTTAGGGTTAGGGTTAGGTTTAGGGTTAGGGTTAGGGTAAGGGTAAGGGTTAGGGTTAGGGTTATGGTTAGGTTTAGGATAAGTGTTAGGGTTAGAGTAAGTGTAAGGTTTAGGGTTAGGGTTAGGTTTAAGGTTAGGGTTAAGGTTGGGGTTAGGGTTAGGGTTAGGGTTAGGGTAAGGGAAAGGGCTAGGGTTAGGGATAGGGGTAGGGGTAGGGTTAGGGTTTGGGTTATGGTTAGGTTTAGGGTTAGGGTTAGGGTTAGAGTAAGGGTAAGGTTTAGGGTTAGGGTTAGGGTTAAGGTTAGGGTTAAGGTTGGGGTTAGGGTTAGGGTTAGGGTTAGGGTAAGGGTAAGGGCTAGGGTTAGGGATAGGGGTAGGGGTAGGGTTAGGGTTTGGATTATGGTTAGGTTTAGGGTTAGGGTAAGGGTAATTGTTAGGGTTAGGGTTAGGGTTAAGGTTAGGGTTAGGGTATTGGTAAGGGTTAGGGTTAGGGTTAGGGGTCAGGGTTAGGGTTAGGGTTAGGTAAAGGGTTAGGTTTAGGTTTAGGGTTATGGTTAGGGTTAGGGTAAGGGTAAGGGTTAGGGTTAGGGTTAGGTTTAGGGTTTGGTTAAGGGTAAGGGTTAGGGTTAGGGTTAGGGTTAAGGTTAGTGTTAGGATTAGGGTAAGGGAAAGGGTTAGGTTTAGGGTTAGGGTTAGGGTTAAGGTTAGGTTTTGTTAGGGTAAGGTTAAGGGTTAGGGTTAGGGTTAGGCTTAGGGTTTGGTTTAGGCTTAGGGTAAGGTAAGGGTTAGGGTTAGGCTTAGGGTTAGGATTAGGGTTTGGTTTAGGGTTAGGTTTAGGGTTAGGTTAGGGTTAGGGTTAGGGGTAAGGTTAGGGTTAGGGTTAGGGTAAGCGTAAGGGTTAGGGTTAGTATTAGGGTTATTTGTTAGGGTTAGGGTTAATGTTACCATAAGGGTTAGGGTTAGGGTTAAGGTTAGGGTTAGGTTGAGGGTAAGGGTTAGTGTTAGGGTTAGCTTTAGGTTTAGGGTTAGGGTTAGGGTAAGGGTATGGGTTAGGGTTAGGGTTAGGGTTAGGGTAAGGGTAAGTGTTCGGGTTAGGGTTAGGGTTAGGGTAAGGGTAAGTGTTAGGGTTAGGGTTAGCTTTAGGGTTCGGGTTAGAGTTAAGGTTAGGGTTAGGGTTAGGTGAAGGGTAAGGTTTAGGGTTAGGGTTATTAGTTAGGGTTTGGGTTAGGGTTAGGATTAGGGTAAGGGTTAGGGTTAGGGTTAGGGTTAGGGTTATGGTTAGGGTGAGGGTAAGGGTTAGGGTTAGGGTTAGGTTTAGGGTTAGGGTTTGGGTAAGGGTAAGGGTAAGGTTTAGGGTTAGGGTTAGGGTAAGGGTAACGTTTAGGGTTAGGGTTAGAGTTAGGGTTAAGTTTAGGGTTAGGGTAAGGGTAAGGGTAAGGGTTAGGGTTAGGATTAGGGTTAGGGTTAGGTTAAGGGTTAGGGTTAGGGTTAGGGTTAGGTGTTAGGTTTATGATTAGGGTAAGCGTAAGGGTTAGGGTTAGGGTTAGGTTTAAGGTTAGGGTTAGGTTAAGGGTAGGGTTAGGGTAAGGGTTAGGGTTAGGTGTTAGGGTTAGGATTAGGGTTAGATTAGGGTAAGGGTTAGGGTTAGTGTTAGGCTTAGGGTTAAGTTTAGGGTTAGGGTTAGGGTAACTGTAAGGGTTAGGATTAGGTTTAGGGGTTAGGGTTAGTGTTAGGGTAAGGTTTACGTTTAGGTTTAGGTTTGGGGTTAGGGTTAGGGTTAAGGTTAGGGTTAGGGTATTGGTAAGGGTTAGGGGTTAGGGTTAGGGTTAGGTTAAGGGTTAGGGTTTGGTTTAGGGTTAGGTTTAGGGTTAGGTTAAGGGTAAGGGTTAAGGATAGGCTTAGGGTTAGGATTAAGGTTAGGGTTAGGGTTAGGGTAAGGGTAAGTGTTAGGGTTATTGTTAGGGTTAGGGTTAGGGTTAGGGTAAGGGTTAGGGTTAGGGTTAGGATTAGGGTTAGGTTTAGAATTAATTTAGGGTTAGGGTTAGGGTCAGGGTAAGGGTTAGGGTTTGGGTTAGGGTTAGTGGTTAGGTTTAGGGTAAGGGTTAGGGTTAGGGTAAGGGTAAGATTTAGGTTTAGTGTTAGGGTTTGCGTAAGGGTAAGGGTTAGGGTTAGGGTTAGGGTTATTAGTTAGGGTTAGGGTTAGGGTTAGGGACAGGGTAACGGTTAGAATTAGGTTTAGGGTTAGGGTAAGAGTAAGGGTTAAGGTTAGGGTTTGGGTTAGGTTTAGGGTTAGGTTTAGGGTAAGGGTAAGGGTTAGTGTTAGGGTTACGGTTAGAGTTAGGGTAAGGGTAAGTGTTAGGGTTAGGTTTAAGTTAAGCGTAAGATTTAGGGTTAGGGTTAGGGTTATTAGTAAGGGTTAGGGTTAGGGTAAGGGTTAGGGTTAGGGTTAAGGTTAGGGTTAGGTTAAGAGTAATGGTTTGGGTTAGGGTTAGGTTTAGGGTTAGGGTTAGTGTTAGCGTAAGGGTAAGGGTTAGTTTTAGGGTTAGTGTTAGGGTTAAGGTTAGGGTTAGGGTTAGGATAAGCTTAAGGTTAAGGTTAGGGTTAGGGTAAGGGTAAGGGTTAGGATTAGGGTTAGGGTTATGGGTTAGGTTTAGTGTTTGGGTTAGGGTAAGGGTAAGTTTTGGCTTAGGGTAACTGTAAGGGTAAGGGTTAGGGTTAGGGTTAGGGGTTAGGGTTAGGGTTAGGGTAAGGGTTACCTTTAGGTTTAGGGTTAGGGTTAGGTTAAGTGTAAGGGTTAGGGTTAGAGTTAGGGTTAGGTTTAGGGTTAGGGTTAGGGTAAGGTAAGGGTTATTTTTAGGGTTAGGGTTAAGGTTAAGGTTAAGGTTAGGGTTAGGATTAGGGTAAGGGTAAGGGTTAGGGTTAGGCTTAGGGTTACGTTAGAGTAAGAGTTAGGGTTAGAGTTAGGGTTAGGGTGAGGTTTAGGGTTAGGTTTAGGGTAAGGGTAAGGGTTAGGGTTAGGGTTATGGTTAGGTTTAGGGTAAGGGTTAGGGTTAGGGATAGGGTTAAGGTTAGGGTTAAGGTTGGGGTTAGGGTTAGGGTTAGCGTTAGGGTTAGGGTTAGGGTAAAGATAAGGGTTAGGGTTAGGGGTAGGGGTAGGGTTAGGGTTTGGGTTAGGTTAGGTTTAGGGTTAGGGTAAAGGTAAGGGTTAGGGTTAGGGTTAGGGTTAAGGGTAGGGTTAGGGTATGGGTAAGGGTTAGCGTTAGGGTTAGAGTTAGGGTTAGGGTTAGGGTAAGGGTAAGGGTTAGGGTTAGGTTTAGGGTTACGGTTAGGGTTAGGGTTAGGGTAAGGGTTAGGGTTAGGGTTAGGTTTTGGATTACATTAAGTATAAGGGTTAGGGTTAGGTTTAGGGTTAGGGTTAAGATTAGGGTTAGGGTTAGGGTAAGGGTAAGGTTAGGGTTAGGGTTAGGGTTAGGGTTTTGGTTAAGGTTACGTTTAGGGTTAGGGTAAGGGTAAGGGTTAGGTTTAGGGATAGGGTTAGGGTTAAGGTTAGGGTTAGGGTTAGGGTAAGTGTTCGGGTTAGGGTTAGGGTTAGGGTTAGGGTTAAGGTTAGCGTTAGGGTTAGGGTAAGAGTAAGTGTTAGGGTTAGGCTTAGGGTTAGGGTAAGTGTTAGGGTTAGGGTTAGGATTAGGGTTAGGGTTAGATTTAAGGTTCGGGTTAGGGTTAGGGTCAGAGTAAGGGTTAGGGTTAGGGTTAGGGTTAGGATTATTAGTGAGGGTTGGGGGTAGGGTTAGGGACAGGGTAAACGTTAGGATTAGCGTTAGGGTTAGGGTAAGAGTAAGGGTTAAGGTTATTTTAGGGTTAGGTTTAGGGTTAAGGTTAGGGTAAGGGTTATGTTTAGTGTTAGGGTTAGAGTTAGGGTTATGGTAAGGGTAAGTGTTAGGGTTAGGGTTAGGGTTAGGGTTAAGGTTAGGTTTAGGGTTAAGTTAAGGGTAAGGTTTAGGGCTAGAGTTAGGGTTATTATTTAGGGGTAGGGTTAGGGTAAGGGTTAGGGTTAGGGTTAGGGTAAGGGTAATGGTTAGGGTTAGGGTTAGGGTTAGAGTTAGGGTAAGGGTAAAGGTTAGGGTTAGGTTAGGATTAGGGTTAAGGATAGGTTATGGTAAGGGTAAATGTTAGGTTTAGGGTTAGGGTTATTGTTAGGGTAAGGGTTAGGGTTAGGGTTAGGGTTAGGGTTTGGTTTAGGTTTAGGTTTAGGGTTAAGGTATGCGTAAGGTTAGGTTTAGGGTTAGGGTTAGGGTTGAGGTTAGAGTTAGGGTAAGGGTAATTTTAGGTTTAGGGTTAGGGTTAGGGGTTAGGGTTAGGGTTAGGGTAAGGGTTAGGGTTAGGGTTAGCGTAAGGTTTAGGGTTAGGGTTAGGGTTAGAATTAGGGTAAGGGTTAGGGTTAGGGTAAGGGTTAGAGTTAAGTTAGGGTTAAGGTTAGGGTTAGGGTTAGGGTAAGGGTAAGGGTTAGGGTTAGGAATAGGTTTAGGGTTAGGGTAAGGGTAAGGGTTACGGTTAGGGTTAGGGTTAGGGTAAGGGTTAGTGTTAGGGTTAGTGTTAGGGTTAGGGTTAGGGTAAGGGTTAGGGTTAGTGTTAGAGTAAGGGTAAGTGTTAGGGTTAGGGTTAGGGTTAGGGTTTGGGTTAGAGTTACGTTTAGGGTTAGGTTTAGGATAAGGGTAAGTGTTAGGGTTAGGGTTAGGGTTATTAGTTAGTGTTAGGGTTAGGGTTAGTGTTACCGTAAGGGTTAGGGTTAGGGTTAGGGTTAGTGTTAGTGTAAGGGTAATGGTTAGGGTAAGGGTTAGGGTACGGGTTAGGGTTAGGGTTAGGGTTAGTGCTAGGTTTGGGGTTAGGGTAAGGGTAAGGGTTAGGGTTAGGGTTACGGTTAGGGTTTGGTTTAGGTTTAGGTTTAGGGTTAGGGTATGCGAAAGGTTAGGTTTAGGGTTAGGGTTAGGGTTGAGGTTAGAGTTAGGGTAAGGGTAATTTTAGGTTTAGGGTTAGGGTTAGGGGTTATGGTTAGGGTTAGGGTAAGGGTTAGGGTTAGGGTTAGGGTTAGAATTAGGGTAAGGGTTAGCGTTAGGGTTAGGGGTAGGGTTTGGTTTAGGGTTAGGTTTAGGGTTACGGTAAGGATAAGGTTTAGCGTTAGGGTTAGGGTTAGGGTGAAGTTTAGGATTAGGGTTAGGGTAAGGGTAAGGATTAGGATTAGGGTTAGGATTAGGGGTTAGGTTTAGGGTTAGGGTAAGCTTTAGGGTAAGGGTTAGGATTAGGTTTAGGGTTAGGGTTAGAATTAGAGTTAGGGTAAGGGTAAGATTGACGGTTAGGGTTGGGGTTACGGTTAGGGTTACGGTTAGGGTAAGGATAAGGCTTAGGGTTAGGGTTAGGCTTAGGGTTAGGTTTAGGGTTAGCGTAAGGGTAAGGGTTAGAGTTAGGGTTAAGGTTAGGGTTAGGTTAGGGTTAGGATTAGGGTAAGGGTGAGGGTTAGGGTTAGGGTTAGGGTTATTAGTTAGGGTTAGGGTTAGGGTTAGTGTTATGTTTGGGGTTAGGGTAAGGGTAAGGGTTAGGGTTAGGGTTATGGTTAAGGTTAGGGTTAAGGTTAGGGTTAGGGTTAGGTAAGGGTAAGGGTTAGAGTTAGGTTTAGGGTTACGTTAGAGTAGGGTTAAGGTTAGGGTTAGGGTTAGGGTTAGGGTAAGGGTAAGGGTTAGGGTTAGGGTTAGGGTTAGGTTTATGGTTAGGGTTAGGGTTTGGTTTAGGGTTAGGTTTAGGGTTAGGGTTAGGGTAAGGGTAAGTGATAGGGTTAGGGTTAGGGTTATTAGTTAGGGTTAGGTTTAGGGTTAGGGTAATGGTTACGGTTAGGGTTAAGGTTAGGGTAAGGGTAAGGGTTAGGGTTAGGGTTAGGTTTAGGGTAAGGGTTTGGTTAGGGTTAGGGTTAGACTTAGGGTTACGGTTAGGGTTAGGTTTAGGGGTTAGGGTTAGGGTTAGGGTAAGGGTTATGGTTAGGTTTAGGGTTAGGGTTAGGTTAAGGGTAAGGATTAGGGTTAGGTTTAGGTTTAGGGTTAGGGTTAGGGGTAGGGTAAGGTAAGGGTTAGGGTTCAGGTTAGGGTTAAGGTTAGGGTTAGGATTAGGGTAAGGGTAAGGGTTAGGGTTAGGCTTAGGGTTACGTTAGAGTAAGGGTTAGGGTTAGGGTTAGGGTTAGGTTTATGGTTAGGGTTAGGGTAAGGGTAAGGTTTAGGGTTAGGGTTAGGGTTAAATTTAGGGTAAGTGTTAGGGTTTTGGTAAGGGTAAGGTTTAGGGTTAGGGTTAGGGTTAAGGTTAGGGTTAAGGTTGGGGTTAGGGTTTGGGTTAGGGTTAGGGTAAGTGTAAGGGCTACGGTTAGGCATAGGGGTAGGGTTAGAGTTTGGGTTATTGTTAGGTTTAGGATTAGGGTAAGGGTAAGGGTTAGGGTTAGGGTTAGG
>NW_028327509.1:47500-50000 GCF_031878675.1 Megascapheus bottae
TTAGGGTAAGGGTGAGGGTTAGGGTTAAGGTTAGGGTTAGTGTATTGTTAAGGGTTAGGGTTAGGGGTTAGGGTTAGGGTTAGGGTTAGGTTAAGGGTTAGGGTTAGGTTTAGGGTTAGGGGTAGGGTTAGGGTTAAGTTTTGGGTTAGGGTATTGGTAAGGCTTAGGGTTAAGGGTTAGGGTTAGGGTTAGGGTTAGGTTAAGGGTTAGGGTAGGTTCAGGGTTAGGGTTAGGGTTAAGGTTAGGGTTGGGGTATGGTAAGGGTTAGGGTTAGGGGTTAGGGTTAGGTTTAGGTTAAGGGTTAGGGTTTGGTTTAGGGTTCGGTTTAGGGTTAGGGTAAGGGTAAGGGTTAAGGATAGGGTTAGGGTTAGGATTAAGGTTAGGGTTAGGGTTAGGGTAAGGGTAAGTGTTAGGGTTATTGTTAGGGTTAGGGTTAGGGTTAGGGTAAGTGTTAGGGTTAGGGTGAGGATTAGGCCTAGGGTTAGAGTTAAGTTTAGGGTTAGGGTTAGGGTCAGGGTAACGGTTAGGGTTTGGGTTAGGGTTAGTGGTTAGGTTTAGGGTTAGGGTTAGGGTTAGGGTAAGGGTGAGGTTTAGGTTTAGGGTTAGGGTTTGGGTAAGGGTAAGTGTTAGGGTTAGGGTTATTAGTTAGGGTTATGGTTAGGGTTAGGGACTGGGTAACGGTTAGGATTAGGGTTAGGGTTAGGGTAAGAGTAAGAGTTAAGTTTAGGGTTATGGTTAGGTTTAGGGTTAGGGTTAGGGTTAGGGTTAGGCTTAGGGTTAGGGTTAGGGTTAGGGTAAGGGTAAGGGTTAGTGTTAGGGTTACGGTTAGGGTTACGGTAAGAGTAAGTGTTAGGGTTAGGATTAGGGTTAGGGTTAAGGGTAGGGTTAGGATTGAGTTAAGGGTAAGATTTAGGGTTAGGGTTAGGGTCATTAGTAAGGGTTAGGGTTAGGGTTAAGGTTAGGGTTAGGGTAAGAGTAAGGGTTAGGGTTAGGGTTAGGGTTAGGATTAGGGTTAGTGTTAGGGTTAGGGTAAGAGTAAGGGTTAGGGTTAGGGTTATTGTTAGGGTTAGGGTTAGGATTAGGGTTAGTGTTAGGGTTAGGGTAAGAGTAAGGGTTAGGATTAGGGTTAGGGTTAAGGACAGGGTTGCGGTTAGGGTAAGGTTAAGGGTTAGGGTTAAGGTTAAGGTTAGGGTAAGGGTAAGGGTTAGGATTAGGATTAGGGTTACGGGTTGGGGTTAGTGTTAGGGTTAGGGTAATGGTAAGGTTTTGGCTTAGGGTAATTGTAATGGTTAGGGTTAGGGTTAGGGTTAGGGTTAGGGGTTAGGGTTAGGGTTAGGGTAAGGGTTACTGTTACGATTAGGGTTAGGGTTAGGTTAAGGGTAAGGGTTAGGGTTAGATTTAGGGTTAGGTTAAGGGTTAGGGTTAGGGTAAGGTAAGGGTTATTGTTAGGGTTAGGGTTAAGGTTAGGGTTAAGGTTAGGGTTAGGATTAGGGTAAGGGTAAGGGTTAGCTTTAGGCTTAGGGTTACGTTAGAGTAAGAGTTAGGGTTAGGGTTAGGGTTAAGGTTAGGGTTAGGTTTAGGGTTAGGGTTAGGGTAAGGGTAAGGGTTAGGGTTAGGGTTATGGTTAGGTTTAGGGTAAGGGTTAGCGTTAGGGTAAGGGTTAGCCCTAGGGTAAGGGTAAGGGTTAGGTTTAGGGTTAGGGTTAAGGTTAGGTTAAGGTTGGGGTTAGGGTTAGGGTTAGGGTAAGGGTAAGGGTTATGGTTAGGGGTAGGGGTAGGTTAGGGTTTGGGTTAGGGTTAGGTTTAGGGTTAGGGTAAGGGTAAGGGTTAGGGTTAGGGTTAGGGTTAGGGTTAGGTTAAGGGTAAGGTTAGGGTATTGGTAAGGGTTAGTGTTAGGGTTAGAGTTAGGGTTAGGGTTAGGGTGAGAGTAAGGGTTAGGGTTAGGTTTAGGGTTACGGTTAGGGTTAGGGTTAGGGTAAGGTTAAGGGTTAGGGTTAGGGTTAGGTTTTGGGTTAGATTAAGGATAAGGGTTAGGGTTAGGATTAGGGTTAGGGTTAAGGTTAGGGTTAGGGTAAGGGTAAGGGTTAGGGTTAGGGTTAGGGTTTGGGTTTGGGTTAGGGTTACGTTTAGGGTTAGGGTAAGGGTAAGGGTTAGGGTTAGGGATAGGGTTAGGGTTAAGGTTAGGGTTAGGGTTAGGGTAAGGGTAAGAGTTAGGGTTAGGCTTTGGGTTAGGGTTAGGGTTAGGGTTAGAGTTAGTGTTAAGGTTAGCGTTAGGATTAGGGTAAGGGTAAGTGTTAGGGTTAGGCTTAGGCTTAGGGTTAGGGTAAGGGTTAGGTTTGGGTTAGGATTAGGGTTAGGGTTAGAGTTAAGGTTCGGGTTAGGGTTAGGGTCAGAGTAAGGGTTAGGGTTAGGGTTAGGATTATTAGTTAGGGTTAGCGGTAGTGTTAGGTACAGGGTAAAGGTTAGGATTAGCGTAAGGGTTAGGTTAAGAGTAAGGGTTA
>NW_028327509.1:52500-72500 GCF_031878675.1 Megascapheus bottae
GGATTAGGGTTAAGCTTAGGGTTATGGTAAGGGTAAGGGTTAGGGTTACGGTTAGGGTTATTGTTAGGGAAAGGGTTAGGTTTAGGGTTAAAGTTAGGGTTAGGGTTTGGGTTAGGTTTAGGTTTAGGCTTAGGATAAGCGTAAGATTAGGTTTAGGGTTAGGGTTAGGGTTAAGGTTAGGGATAGGGTAAGGGTAAGGGTTAGGATTAGGGTTAGGGTTAGGGGTTAGGGTTAGGGTTAGGGTAAGGGTAAGGGTTAGGGTTAGGGTTAGGGTAAGGTTTAGGGTTTGGTTAGGGTTAGTGGTTAGGGTTAAGGTAAGGGTTAGGGTTAGGTTTAGAGTTAGGGTTAGGGTTAAGTTTAGGGTTACGTTTCTGGTTACGTTAGTGTAAGGGTAAGGGTTAGGGATAGGGTTAGGGTTAGGGGAAGGTTTAGGGTTAGGGTTAGGGTTAGCGTTAGGTTTAGGGTTAGGATTAGGGTTAGGGGAAGGGTTAGGGTTAGGGTTAGGGTTAGGGTTAAGGTTAGGGTTAGGGTTAGGGTTATGTTAAGTGTAAGGGTTAAGGTTAGTGTTTTGGTTAGGGTTAGGATTAGGGTTAGGTTTAGGGTTAGGGTTAGGGTAAGGGTTAGGGTTAGGGTTAGGGTAAGTTTTATGGTAAGGGTAAGGGTTAGGATTAGGGTTATGGTTACGGTTAGGGTTAAGTTTAGGGTTAGGGTTAGGTTTAGGGTTAGGGTTAGGGTTAAGGTAAGGGTAAGGGTAAGAGTTTGGGTTAGGGTTAGGTGTTAGGTTTAGGGTTAGGGTGAGGGTTAGGGTAAGGGTTAGTGTTAGGGTTAAGGTTAGGGTTAGGGTTAGGGTAAGGGTAAGTATTAGGGTTAGGGTTAGGGATACGGTAAGGGTAAGGGTTAGAGTTAGGGTTAGGTTAGGGTAAGGGTAAGGTTAGTGTTAGGGTTAGGGTTAGTGTTAGGGTGAAGATTATTGTTAGGGTTAGGGTAAGTGTTAGGGTTAGGGTTAGGGTAAGGGTTACGGTTAGGGTTAGGCTTAGGTTAGGGTTTGAGTTAGGGTTAGGTTTAGGGTTAGGGTAACGGCAAGAGTTAGGGTTACGTTTAGGGTTACGGGTTAGGGTTATTTTTAGGGTTAGGGTAAGGGTTAGGTTTAGGGTTAGGGTTAGGGTAAGGGTTAGGGTTAGGGTTAGGTTTAGGGTTACGGTTTGTGTAAGGGTAAGGGTTCGGGTTCGGGTTAGGGTTAGGGTTAGGTTTACGGTAAGGGTTAGGCTTAGGGCCAGGGTAAGGGTTAAGGTTAGGGTTAGGGTTAGGGTTAAGGTTAGGGTTAGGGTTAGGGTAAGGGTAAGGCTTAAGATTAGGGTTAGGGTTAGCGTAAGGGTAAGGGTTAGGATTACGGTTAGGGTTAGGGTTACGGTTTGGGTTAGGGTTAGGTTAAGGGTTAGGGTTAGGGTAAGGGTTAGGGTTAGGGTTAGGGTTAGTGTTAGGGTGAAGGTTAGGGTTAGGATTAGGTTAAGGGTAAGGGTTAAGGTTAGTGTTAAGGTTAGGGTTAGGGTTCGGTTTAGGGTTAGGGTTAGGGTAAGGGTAAGGTTTAGGGTTAGGGTAAGGTTTAGGGTTAGGGTTAGGGTTAGGATTAGGGTTAGGGTAAGAGAAAGGGTTAGGATTAGGGTTAGGGTTAGGGTAAGGGTTAGGTTTAGGGTTAGGTTATTGTTAGGGTAAGGGTTAGGATTAGGGTTAGGGTTAGTGTTAGGGTTAGGGTTAGGGTTAGGGTTAGGGTTAGTGTTAAGGTTAGGGTTAGGGTTAAGGTTAGGGTTAGGGTTAAGTTAAGGGTAAGGTTTAGGGTTAGTGTTAGTGTTATTAGTTAGGGTTAGGGTTAGGGTAAGTGTTAGGGTTAGGGTTAGGGTAAGGGTAATGGTTAGGGTTAGGGTTAGGTTTAGGTTTAGGATTAGGGTAAGGGTAAGTGTTAGGGTTAGGGTTAGGATTAGGGTTAAGGTTAGGGTTAGGTAAGGGTAAGGGTTAGGGTTACGGTTAGGGTTATTGTTAGGGAAAGGGTTAGGTTTAGGGTTAAGGTTAGGGTTAGGGTTTGGGATAGGTTTAGGTTTAGGCTTAGGATAAGCGTAAGGTTAGGTTTAGGGTTAGGGTTAGGGTTAAGGTTAGGGATAGGGTAAGGGTAAGGGTTAGGATTAGGGTTAGGGTTAGGGGTTAGGGTTAGGGTTAGGGTTAGGGTAAGGGTTAGGGTTAGGGTTAGGGTAAGGTTTAGGGTTTGGTTAGGGTTAGTGGTTAGGGTTAAGGTAAGGGTTAGGGTTAGGTTCAGAGTTAGGGTTAGGGTTAAGTTTAGGGTTACGTTTCGGGTTACGGTTAGTGTAAGGGTAAGGGTTAGGGATAGGGTTAGGGTTAGGGGAAGGTTTAGGGTTAGGGTTAGGGTTAGCGTTAGGTTTAGGGTTAGGATTAGGGTTAGGGGAAGGGTTAGGGTTAGGGTTAGGGTTAAGGCTAGGATTAGGGTTAGGGTTATGTTAAGTGTAAGGGTTAAGGTTAGTGTTTTGGTTAGGGTTAGGATTAGGGTTAGGTTTAGGGTTAGGGTTAGGGTAAGGGTTAGGGTTAGGGTTAGGGTAAGTTTTATGGTAAGGGTAAGGGTTAGGATTAGGGTTATGGTTTCGGTTAGGGTTAAGTTTAGGGTTAGGGTTAGGTTTAGGGTTAGGGTTAGGGTTAAGGTAAGGGTAAGGGTAAGAGTTTGGGTTAGGGTTAGGTGTTAGGTTTAGGGTTAGGGTGAGGGTTAGGGTAAGGGTTAGGGTTAGGGTTAAGGTTAGGGTTAGGGTTAGGGTAAGGGTAAGTATTAGGGTTAGGGTTAGGGATACGGTAAGGGTAAGGGTTAGAGTTAGGGTTAGGTTAGGGTAAGGGTAAGGTTAGTGTTAGGGTTAGGGTTAGTGTTAGGGTGAAGATTATTGTTAGGGTTAGGGTAAGTGTTAAGGTTAGGGTTAGGGTAAGGGTTACGGTTAGGGTTAGGCTTAGGTTAGGGTTTGAGTTAGGGTTAGGTTTAGGGTTAGGGTAACGGCAAGAGTTAGGGTTACGTTTAGGGTTACGGGTTAGGGTTATTTTTAGGGTTAGGGTAAGGGTTAGGGTTAGGGTTAGGGTTAGGGTAAGGGTTAGGGTTAGGGTTAGGTTGAGGGTTACGGTTTGTGTAAGGGTAAGGGTTCGGGTTCGGGTTAGGGTTAGGGTTAGGTTTACGGTAAGGGTTAGGCTTAGGGCCAGGGTAAGGGTTAAGGTTAGGGTTAGGGTTAGGGTTAAGGTTAGGGTTAGGGTTAGGGTAAGGGTAAGGCTTAAGATTAGGGTTAGGGTTAGCGTAAGGGTAAGGGTTAGGATCACGGTTAGGGTTAGGGTTACGGTTTGGGTTAGGGTTAGGTTAAGGGTTAGGGTTAGGGTAAGGGTTAGGGTTAGGGTTAGGGTTAGTGTTAGGGTGAAGGTTAGGGTTAGGATTAGGTTAAGGGTAAGGGTTAAGGTTAGTGTTAAGGTTAGGGTTAGGGTTCGGTTTAGGGTTAGGGTTAGGGTAAGGGTAAGGTTTAGGGTTAGGGTAAGGTTTAGGGTTAGGGTTAGGGTTAGGATTAGGTTTAGGGTAAGAGAAAGGGTTAGGATTAGGGTTAGGGTTAGGGTAAGGGTTAGGTTTAGGGTTAGGTTATTGTTAGGGTAAGGGTTAGGATTAGGGTTAGGGTTAGTGTTAGGGTTAGGGTTAGGGTTAGGGTTAGGGTTAGTGTTAAGGTTAGGGTTAGGGTTAAGGGTTAGGGTTAGGGTTAAGTTAAGGGTAAGGTTTAGGGTTAGTGTTAGTGTTATTAGTTAGGGTTAGGGTTAGGGTAAGTGTTAGGGTTAGGGTTAGGGTAAGGGTAATGGTTAGGGTTAGGGTTAGGTTTAGGTTTAGGATTAGGGTAAGGGTAAGTGTTAGGGTTAGGGTTAGGATTAGGGTTAAGGTTAGGGTTAGGTAAGGGTAAGGGTTAGGGTTACGGTTAGGGTTATTGTTAGGGAAAGGGTTAGGTTTAGGGTTAAGGTTAGGGTTAGGGTTTGGGATAGGTTTAGGTTTAGGCTTAGGATAAGCGTAAGGTTAGGTTTAGGGTTAGGGTTAGGGTTAAGGTTAGGGATAGGGTAAGGGTAAGGGTTAGGATTAGGGTTAGGGTTAGGGGTTAGGGTTAGGGTTAGGGTTAGGGTAAGGGTTAGGGTTAGGGTTAGGGTAAGGTTTAGGGTTTGGTTAGGGTTAGTGGTTAGGGTTAAGGTAAGGGTTAGGGTTAGGTTCAGAGTTAGGGTTAGGGTTAAGTTTAGGGTTACGTTTCGGGTTACGGTTAGTGTAAGGGTAAGGGTTAGGGATAGGGTTAGGGTTAGGGGAAGGTTTAGGGTTAGGGTTAGGGTTAGCGTTAGGTTTAGGGTTAGGATTAGGGTTAGGGGAAGGGTTAGGGTTAGGGTTAGGGTTAAGGCTAGGATTAGGATTAGGGTTATGTTAAGTGTAAGGGTTAAGGTTAGTGTTTTGGTTAGTGTTAGGATTAGGGTTAGGTTTAGGGTTAGGGTTAGGGTAAGGGTTAGGGTTAGGGTTAGGGTAAGTTTTATGGTAAGGGTAAGGGTTAGGATTAGGGTTATGGTTACGGTTAGGGTTAAGTTTAGGGTTAGGGTTAGGTTTAGGGTTAGGGTTAGGGTTAAGGTAAGGGTAAGGGTAAGAGTTTGGGTTAGGGTTAGGTGTTAGGTTTAGGGTTAGGGTGAGGGTTAGGGTAAGGGTTAGGGTTAGGGTTAAGGTTAGGGTTAGGGTTAGGGTAAGGGTAAGTATTAGGGTTAGGGTTAGGGATACGGTAAGGGTAAGGGTTAGAGTTAGGGTTAGGTTAGGGTAAGGGTAAGGTTAGTGTTAGGGTTAGGGTTAGTGTTAGGGTGAAGATTATTGTTAGGGTTAGGGTAAGTGTTAAGGTTAGGGTTAGGGTAAGGGTTACGGTTAGGGTTAGGCTTAGGTTAGGGTTTGAGTTAGGGTTAGGTTTAGGGTTAGGGTAACGGCAAGAGTTAGGGTTACGTTTAGGGTTACGGGTTAGGGTTATTTTTAGGGTTAGGGTAAGGGTTAGGGTTAGGGTTAGGGTTAGGGTAAGGGTTAGGGTTAGGGTTAGGTTGAGGGTTACGGTTTGTGTAAGGGTAAGGGTTCGGGTTCGGGTTAGGGTTAGGGTTAGGTTTACGGTAAGGGTTAGGCTTAGGGCCAGGGTAAGGGTTAAGGTTAGGGTTAGGGTTAGGGTTAAGGTTAGGGTTAGGGTTAGGGTAAGGGTAAGGCTTAAGATTAGGGTTAGGGTTAGCGTAAGGGTAAGGGTTAGGATCACGGTTAGGGTTAGGGTTACGGTTTGGGTTAGGGTTAGGTTAAGGGTTAGGGTTAGGGTAAGGGTTAGGGTTAGGGTTAGGGTTAGTGTTAGGGTGAAGGTTAGGGTTAGGATTAGGTTAAGGGTAAGGGTTAAGGTTAGTGTTAAGGTTAGGGTTAGGGTTCGGTTTAGGGTTAGGGTTAGGGTAAGGGTAAGGTTTAGGGTTAGGGTAAGGTTTAGGGTTAGGGTTAGGGTTAGGATTAGGGTTAGGGTAAGAGAAAGGGTTAGGATTAGTGTTAGGGTTAGGGTAAGGGTTAGGTTTAGGGTTAGGGTTATTGTTAGGGTAAGGGTTAGGATTAGGGTAAGGGTAAGGGTTAGGGTTAGGGTTAGGGTTATTAGTTAGGTGGTTAGGGTTAGGTAGGGTTAGGGTTAGTGTTAGGGAAACGGTTAGGGTTAGGGTTAGGGTTGGGGAAACGGTTAGGGTTACGGTTAGGGGTAGTGTTAGGGTTAGCGTTAGGGTTAGGGTTAGGGTTATGTTTATGGATAGGGTTAGGGTAAGGGTAAGTGTTACGGTTAGGGTTTGGGTTAGGGTTAGGGTTAGTGTAAGGGTAAGGGTAAGGGTTAGGATTAGGGTTAGGGTTAGGTTTTGGGTTAGGGTTAGGGTGAGGGTTAGGGTCAGGGTTAAGGTTAAGGTTAGGATTGGGTTTAGGGTATTGTTAGGGTTAAAGTTAGGGTTAGGCTTAGGGTTAGGTTTAGGGTAAGGGTAAGGGTTAGGGTTAGGGTTAGGATTAGGGTTAATGTTAGGGGTAGCGTTAGAGTAAGGTTAAGGGTTAGGGTTAGGGTTATGTTTTGCGTTAGGGTTAGGGTTAGGGTTAGGGTTAAGGTGAGGGTTAGGGTTAGGGTAGGGTTAGGGTTAGAGTTAGGGTTAGGGTTAGGGTAAGGTTAAGGGTTAGGGTTAGGGTTAGTGTTAGGGTTAAGGTTAGGGTTAGGGTTAGGGTAAGATTAAGGGTTAGGGTAGGGTTAGGGTTATTAGTTAGGGATAGGGTTAAGGCTAGGGTTAGGGCTAGGATAAAGGTTAGGGTTAGTGTTAGGTTAAGAGGAAGGGTTAGAGTTAGGGTTAGGGTTTTTAGTTAGGGTTAGGATTAGGTTAGGGTTAGGGTAAAGGTTAAGGTTAGGCTTAGGGTAAGGGTAAGGGTTAGGGTTAAGGTAGGGTTAGGGTTAGGGTTAGGGTTAGGGTATGGGTTAGGGTTAGGTTTAGGGTTAGGGTTAGGGTTAGGGTTAGGGTAAGGTTGAGAGTTAGGTTTAGGGTTAGAGTTAGGGTTAGGGTAACGGTTAGGGTTAGGGTTAAGTTTTGGGTCAGTGTTAGGGTTAGGGTTAGGGTAAGGGTTAGGATTATGGTTAGGTTAGGGTTAGGGGTTAGGGTTAGGGTTAGGGTAAGGGTAAGGGTTAGGGTTAGGTTTAGGGTTAGGATTAGGGTTAGGGTAAGAGAAAGGGTTAGGGTTAGGATTAGGGTTAGGGTAAGAGAAAGGGTTAGGATTAGGGTTAGGGTTAGGGTAAGGGTTAGGTTAGGGTTAGGGTTATTGTTAGGGTAAGGGTTAGGATTAGGGTTAGGGTTAGTGTTAAGGTTAGGGTTAGGGTGTTGGTAATGATTAGGGTTAGGGTTAGGGGTTAGGGTTAGTGATAGGTTAAGGGTAAGGGTTAGGGTAAGGGTTAGGGTTAAGTTTCGGGTTAGGATTAGGGTAAGGGTAAGCATTAGGGTTAGGGTTAGGTTTAGGGTTTGGTTTAGGGTTAGGGTTAGGGTAAGGGTAAGGGTTAGGGATAGGGTTAGGGTTAGGATAAGGGTAAGTGTTAGGGTTTATTGTTAGGGGTAGGGTTCGGGTTAGAGTTAAGGTTAGGGTTAGGGTTAGGTGAAGGGTAAGGTTTAGGTTTAGAGTTCAGGTTATTAGTTAGGGTTTGGGTTAGGGTTAGGGTAAGGGTTAGGGTTAGGATTAGAGTTAGGGTGAGGGTGAGGGTAAGGGTTAGGGTTAGGGTTAGGGTTAGGTTTAGGGTTAGGGTTAGGATAAGGGTAAGGGTAAGTGTTAGCATTAGGGTTAGGTTTAGGGTAAGCGTTAGGCTTAGGGTTAGGGTTAGGGTTGGTTTAGGTTTAGGGTTAGCGTAAGCGTAAGGGTTAGGGTTAGGGTTAGGGTTAAGGTTAAGGTTAGGGTTAGGGTAAGGGTAAGGGTTAGGGTTAGGGTTAGGGGTTAGGGTTAGGGTTAGGGTTAGGGTAAGGGTTAGTTTTAGGGTTAGGCTTAGGGTTAAGTTTAGGGTTAGGCTTAGGGTAACTGTAAGGGTTAGGTTTAGGGTTAGCGTTAGGTGTTAGGTTTAGGGTTAGGGTAAGGGTTACGGTTAGGTTTAGGGTTCGGGTTAGGTTAGGGATGAGGGTTAGGTTTAGGGTTAGGTTTAGTGTTAGGTTTAGGGATAGGGTAAGGTAAGGGTTATTGTTAGGGTTAGGGTTAAGGTTAGGGTTAAGGTTAGGTTTAGGATTAGGGTTAGGGTAAGGGTTAGGGTTAGGCTTAGGGTTACGTTAGAGTAATGGTTAGAGTTATGGTTAAGGTTAAGTTTAGGGTTAGGGTTAGGGTAAGGGTAAGGGTTAGGGTTAGGGTTATGGTTAGGTTTAGGGTAAGGGTTAGGGTTAGGGTTAGGTTTAAGGTTAGTGTTAAGGTTGGCGTTAGGGTTAGGGTTAGCATTAGGGTTGGGGTTAGGGTTAGGGTAAGGGTAAGGGTTAGGGTTAGGGGCAGCGGTAGGGTTAGAGCTTGGGTTCCGGTTAGGTTTAGGGTTAGGGTAAGGGTAAGTGTTAGGGTTAGGGTTAGGGTTATGGCTAAGGGTAGGTTTAGGATATTGGTAAGGGTTAGCGTTAGGGTTAGGGGTTAGGGTTAGTGTTAGGGTAAGGGTAAGGGTTAGGGTTAGGTTAAGGGTTATTAGTTAGGGTTAGAGTTAGGGTTAGGGTTAGGGTAAGACTTAGGGTTAGGGTTAGGGTTAGGGTAAGAGTAAGGGTTAGGGTTAGGGTTAGGGTTAGGTTTAGGTTTAGGGTTAGTTTAAGGGTAAGGATTAGGGATAGGGTTAGGGTTAGGGTAAGGGTAAGTGTTAGGGTTAGGGTTAGGGTTAGGGTTATTAGTTAGGGTTAGGGTTAGGGTTAGGGTTAGGGTAAGTGTTAGGGTTAGGGTTAGGGTAAGGTAAGGGTTAGGGTTAGGGTTAGGGTTAGGGTTAAGGTTAGGGTAAGGGTAAGTGTTTGGGTTAGGGTTACGTTTAGGGTTCGGGTTAGAGTTAAGGTTAGGGTTGGGGTTAGGTGAAGGGTAAGGTTTAGGGTTAGGGTTAGGTTTATTAGTTATGGTTTGTGTTATGTTTAGGGTTAGGTTAAGGGTTAGGGTTAGGGTTAGGGTTAGGGTGAGGGTAAGGGTTAGGGTTATGGTTAGGGTTAGTTTAAGGGTTAGGGTTTGGGTAAGGGTAAGGGTAAGGTTTAGGGTTAGGCTTAGGGTAAGGGTAAGGGTTAGGGTTAGGGTTAATGTTAGGGTTAAGTTTAGGGTTAGGGTAAGGGTAAGAGTTTGGGTTAGGATTAGGGTTAGGGTTACGGTAAGGGTTAGGGTTAATGTTAGGGTTAGGGGTTAGGTTTAGTGTTAGGGTAAGCGTAAGTGTTAGGGTTAGGGTTAGGGTTAAGGTTAGGTTTAGGGTAAGGGTAAGGGTTAGGGTTAGGGGTAGGGCTTAGGGTTAGGGTTAGGGTCAGGGTAAGGGTTAGGGTTAGGGTTAGGCTTAGGGTTAAGTTTCGGGTTAGGGTTAGGGTAACTGTAAGCATTAGAGTTAGGGTTAGTTGTAGGGGTTAGTGTTAGGATTAGGGTAAGGGTTACGGTTAGGTTTAAGGTTAGGGTTAGGTTAAGGGTAAGGTTTAGGGTTAAGGTTATGTTTAGGGTTAAGGTTATGGTTAAGGTTAGGGTTACGATTAGGGTAAGGGTAAGGGTTAGGGTTAGGCTTAGGGTTAGGTTAGAGTAAGGGTTCGGGTTAGGGTTAGGGTTAGGGTTAGGTTTAGGGTTAGGGTTAGGGTTAGGGTTAGGTTTAGGGTAAGGGTTAGGGTTGGGGTAAGGGTAAGGTTTAGGGTTAGTGTTAAGTTTAGGGTTAAGGTTGGGGTTAGGGTTAGGGTTAGGGTTAGGTTTAGGGTAAGGGTAAGGGTTAGGGTTAGGGTTAGGGGTTAGGGTTAGGGTTAGGGTTTGGGTAAGGTTAGTTTTAGGGTTAGGCTTAGGGTTAAGTTCAGGGTTAGGCTTAGGGTAACTGTAAGGGTTAGGTTTAGGGTTAGCGTTAGGTGTTAGGTTTAGGGTTAGGGTAAGGGTTACGGTTAGGTTTAGGGTTAGGGTTAGGTTAAGGGTAAGGGTTAGGTTTAGGGTTAGGTTTAGTGTTAGGTTTAGGGATAGGGTAAGGTAAGGGTTATTGTTAGGGTTAGGGTTAAGGTTAGGGTTAAGGTTAGGTTTAGGATTAGGGTAAGGGTAAGGGTTAGGGTTAGGCTTAGGGTTACGTTAGAGTAATGGTTAGAGTTAGGGTTAAGGTTAAGTTTAGGGTTAGGGTTAGGGTAAGGGTAAGGGTTAGGGTTAGGGTTATGGTTAGGTTTAGGGTAGGGGTTAGGGTTAGGGTTAGTTTTAAGGTTAGTGTTAAGGTTGGGGTTAGGGTTAGGGTTAGCATTAGGGTTGGGGTTAGGGTTAGGGTAAGGGTAAGGGTTAGGGTTAGGGGCAGGGGTAGGTTAGAGCTTGGGATACGGTTAGGTTTAGGGTTAGGTTAAGGGTAAGTGTTAGGGTTAGGGTTAGGGTTATGGCTAAGGGTAGGTTTAGGATATTGGTAAGGGTTAGCGTTAGGGTTAGGGGTTAGGGTTAGTGTTAGGGTAAGGGTAAGGGTTAGGGTTAGGTTAAGGGTTATTAGTTAGGGTTAGAGTTAGGGTTAGGGTTAGGGTAAGAGTTAGGGTTAGGGTTAGGGTTAGGGTAAGGGTAAGGGTTAGGGTTAGGGTTAGGTTTATTAGTTAGGGTTAGGGTTAGGGTTAGGGTCAGGGTAAGGGTTAGGGTTAGGGTTAGGCTTAGGGTTAAGTTTCGGGTTAGGGTTAGGGTAACTGTAAGCGTTAGGGTTAGGGTTAGGGGTTAGTGTTAGGATTAGGGTAAGGGTTACGGTTAGGTTTAGGGTTAGGGTTAGGTTAAGGGTAAGGATGAGGTTTAGGGTTAGGTTTAGGGTTAAGGTTATGGTTAAGGTTAGGGTTACGATTAGGGTAAGGGTAAGGGTTAGGGTTAGGCTTAGGGTTAGGTTAGAGTAAGGGTTAGGGTTAGGGTTAGGGTTAGGGTTAGGGTTAGGTTTAGGGTTAGGGTTAGGGTTAGGGTTATGGTTAGGTTTAGGGTAAGGGTTAGGGTTGGGGTAAGGGTAAGTTTTAGGGTTAGGGTTAGGGTTAAGGTTAGGGTTAAGGTTGGGGTTAGGGTTAGGGTTAGGGTTAGGGTTAGGTTTAGGGTAAGGGTAAGGGTTAGGGTTAGGGAAAGTGGTAGGGTTAGTGTTTTGGTTAGGGTTAGGTTTAGGGTTAGGGTAAGGGTAACGGTTAGGTTTAGGGTTAGGGTTAGGGTTAGGGTTAGGGTTAGGGTTAGGGTTAGGTTAAGGGTAAGGTTAGGGTATTGGTAAGGGTTAGCGTTAGGGTTAGAGTTAGGGTTAGGGTTAGGGTGAGAGTAAGGGTTAGGGTTAGGTTTAGGGTTACGGTTAGGGTTAGGGTTAGGGTAAGGTTAAGGGTTAGGGTTAGGGTTAGGTTTTGGGTTAGATTAAGGATAAGGGTTAGGGTTAGGATTAGGGTTAGGGTTAAGGTTAGGGTTAGGGTAAGGGTAAGGGTTAGGATTAGGGTTAGGGTAAGGGTAAGGGTTAGGGTTAGGGATAGGGTTAGGGTTAAGGTTAGGGTTAGGGTTAGGGTAAGGGTAAGAGTTAGGGTTAGGCTTTGGGTTAGGGTTAGGGTTAGGGTTAGAGTTAGGGTTAAGGTTAGCGTTAGGATTAGGGTAAGGGTAAGTGTTAGGGTTAGGCTTAGGCTTAGGGTTAGGGTAAGGGTTAGGTTTGGGTTAGGATTAGGGTTAGGGTTAGAGTTAAGGTTCGAGTTAGGGTTAGGGTTAGGGTTGGGGAAACGGTTAGGGTTACGGTTAGGGGTAGTGTTAGGGTTAGCGTTAGGGTTAGGGTTAGGGTTATGTTTATGGATAGGGTTAGGGTAAGCGTAAGTGTTACGGTTAGGGTTTGGGTTAGGGTTAGGGTTAGTGTAAGGGTAAGGGTAAGGGTTAGGATTAGGGTTAGGGTTAGGTTTTGGGTTAGGGTTAGGGTGAGGGTTAGGGTCAGGGTTAAGGTTAAGGTTAGGATTGGGTTTAGGGTATTGTTAGGGTTAAAGTTAGGGTTAGGCTTAGGGTTAGGTTTAGGGTAAGGGTAAGGGTTAGGGTTAGGGTTAGGATTAGGGTTAATGTTAGGGGTAGCGTTAGAGTAAGGTTAAGGGTTAGGGTTAGGGTTATGTTTTGCGTTAGGGTTAGGGTTAGGGTTAGGGTTAAGGTGAGGGTTAGGGTTAGGGTAGGGTTAGGGTTAGAGTTAGGGTTAGGGTTAGGGTAAGGTTAAGGGTTAGGTTTAGGGTTAGTGTTAGGGTTAAGGTTAGGGTTAGGGTTAGGGTAAGATTAAGGGTTAGGGTAGGGTTAGGGTTATTAGTTAGGGATAGGGTTAAGGCTAGGGTTAGGGCTAGGATAAAGGTTACGGTTAGTGTTAGGTTAAGAGGAAGGGTTAGAGTTAGGGTTAGGGTTTTTAGTTAGGGTTAGGGTTAGGTTAGGGTTAGGGTAAAGGTTAAGGTTAGGCTTAGGGTAAGGGTAAGGGTTAGGGTTAAGGTTAGGGTTAGGGTTAGGGTATGGGTTAGGGTTAGGTTTAGGGTTAGGGTTAGGGTTAGGGTTAGGGTAAGGTTGAGAGTTAGGTTTAGGGTTAGAGTTAGGGTTAGGGTAACGGTTAGGGTTAGGGTTAAGTTTTGGGTCAGTGTTAGGGTTAGGGTTAGGGTAAGGGTTAGGATTATGGTTAGGTTAGGGTTAGGGGTTAGGGTTAGGGTTAGGGTAAGGGTAAGGGTTAGGGTTAGGTTTAGGGTTAGGATTAGGGTTAGGGTAAGAGAAAGGGTTAGGGTTAGGATTAGGGTTAGGGTAAGAGAAAGGGTTAGGATTAGGGTTAGGGTTAGGGTAAGGGTTAGGTTTAGGGTTAGGGTTATTGTTAGGGTAAGGGTTAGGATTAGGGTTAGGGTTAGTGTTAAGGTTAGGGTTAGGGTGTTGGTAATGATTAGGGTTAGGGTTAGGGGTTAGGGTTAGTGATAGGTTAAGGGTAAGGGTTAGGGAAAGGGTTAGGGTTAAGTTTCGGGTTAGGATTAGGGTAAGGGTAAGCATTAGGGTTAGGGTTAGGTTTAGGGTTTGGTTTAGGGTTAGGGTTAGGGTAAGGGTAAGGGTTAGGGATAGGGTTAGGGTTAGGATAAGGGTAAGTGTTAGGGTTTATTGTTAGGGGTAGGGTTCGGGTTAGAGTTAAGGTTAGGGTTAGGGTTAGGTGAAGGGTAAGGTTTAGGTTTAGAGTTCAGGTTATTAGTTAGGGTTTGGGTTAGGGTTAGGGTAAGGGTTAGGGTTAGGATTAGAGTTAGGGTGAGGGTGAGGGTAAGGGTTAGGGTTAGGGTTAGGGTTAGGTTTAGGGTTAGGGTTAGGGTAAGGGTAAGGGTAAGTGTTAGCATTAGGGTTAGGTTTAGGGTAAGCGTTAGGCTTAGGGTTAGGGTTAGGGTTGGTTTAGGTTTAGGGTTAGCGTAAGCGTAAGGGTTAGGGTTAGGGTTAGGGTTAAGGTTAAGGTTAGGGTTAGGGTAAGGGTAAGGGTTAGGGTTAGGGTTAGGGGTTAGGGTTAGGGTTAGGGTTAGGGTAAGGGTTAGTTTTAGGGTTAGGCTTAGGGTTAAGTTTAGGGTTAGGCTTAGGGTAACTGTAAGGGTTAGGTTTAGGGTTAGCGTTAGGTGTTAGGTTTAGGGTTAGGGTAAGGGTTACGGTTAGGTTTAGGGTTCGGGTTAGGTTAGGGATGAGGGTTAGGTTTAGGGTTAGGTTTAGTGTTAGGTTTAGGGATAGGGTAAGGTAAGGGTTATTGTTAGGGTTAGGGTTAAGGTTAGGGTTAAGGTTAGGTTTAGGATTAGGGTTAGGGTAAGGGTTAGGGTTAGGCTTAGGGTTACGTTAGAGTAATGGTTAGAGTTATGGTTAAGGTTAAGTTTAGGGTTAGGGTTAGGGTAAGGGTAAGGGTTAGGGTTAGGGTTATGGTTAGGTTTAGGGTAAGGGTTAGGTTTAGGGTTAGGTTTAAGGTTAGTGTTAAGGTTGGGGTTAGGGTTAGGGTTAGCATTAGGGTTGGGGTTAGGGTTAGGGTAAGGGTAAGGGTTAGGGTTAGGGGCAGCGGTAGGGTTAGAGCTTGGGTTCCGGTTAGGTTTAGGGTTAGGGTAAGGGTAAGTGTTAGGGTTAGGGTTAGGGTTATGGCTAAGGGTAGGTTTAGGATATTGGTAAGGGTTAGCGTTAGGGTTAGGGGTTAGGGTTAGTGTTAGGGTAAGGGTAAGGGTTAGGGTTAGGTTAAGGGTTATTAGTTAGGGTTAGAGTTAGGGTTAGGGTTAGGGTAAGACTTAGGGTTAGGGTTAGGGTTAGGGTAAGAGTAAGGGTTAGGGTTAGGGTTAGGGTTAGGTTTAGGTTTAGGGTTAGTTTAAGGGTAAGGATTAGGGATAGGGTTAGGGTTAGGGTAAGGGTAAGTGTTAGGGTTAGGGTTAGGGTTAGGGTTATTAGTTAGGGTTAGGGTTAGGGTTAGGGTTAGGGTAAGTGTTAGGGTTAGGGTTAGGGTAAGGTAAGGGTTAGGGTTAGGGTTAGGGTTAGGGTTAAGGTTAGGGTAAAGGTAAGGGTTAGGGTAAGGGTAAGTGTTTGGGTTAGGGTTACGTTTAGGGTTCGGGTTAGAGTTAAGGTTAGGGTTGGGGTTAGGTGAAGGGTAAGGTTTAGGGTTAGGGTTAGGTTTATTAGTTATGGTTTGTGTTATGTTTAGGGTTAGGTTAAGGGTTAGGGTTAGGGTTAGGGTTAGGGTGAGGGTAAGGGTTAGGGTTAGGGTTAGGGTTAGTTTAAGGGTTAGGGTTTGGGTAAGGGTAAGGGTAAGGTTTAGGGTTAGGCTTAGGGTAAGGGTAAGGGTTAGGGTTAGGGTTAATGTTAGGGTTAAGTTTAGGGTTAGGGTAAGGGTAAGAGTTTGGGTTAGGATTAGGGTTAGGGTTACGGTAAGGGTTAGGGTTAATGTTAGGGTTAGGGATTAGGTTTAGTGTTAGGGTAAGCGTAAGTGTTAGGGTTAGGGTTAGGGTTAAGGTTAGGTTTAGGGTAAGGGTAAGGGTTAGGGTTAGGGGTAGGGCTTAGGGTTAGGGTTAGGGTCAGGGTAAGGGTTAGGGTTAGGGTTAGGCTTAGGGTTAAGTTTCGGGTTAGGGTTAGGGTAACTGTAAGCATTAGAGTTAGGGTTAGTTGTAGGGGTTAGTGTTAGGATTAGGGTAAGGGTTACGGTTAGGTTTAAGGTTAGGGTTAGGTTAAGGGTAAGGTTTAGGGTTAAGGTTATGTTTAGGGTTAAGGTTATGGTTAAGGTTAGGGTTACGATTAGGGTAAGGGTAAGGGTTAGGGTTAGGCTTAGGGTTAGGTTAGAGTAAGGGTTCGGGTTAGGGTTAGGGTTAGGGTTAGGTTTAGGGTTAGGGTTAGGGTTATGGTTAGGTTTAGGGTAAGGGTTAGGGTTGGGGTAAGGGTAAGGTTTAGGGTTAGTGTTAAGTTTAGGGTTAAGGTTGGGGTTAGGGTTAGGGTTAGGGTTAGGTTTAGGGTAAGGGTAAGGGTTAGGGTTAGGGTTAGGGGTTAGGGTTAGGGTTAGGGTTAGGGTAAGGGTTAGTTTTAGGGTTAGGCTTAGGGTTAAGTTCAGGGTTAGGCTTAGGGTAACTGTAAGGGTTAGGTTTAGGGTTAGCGTTAGGTGTTAGGTTTAGGGTTAGGGTAAGGGTTACGGTTAGGTTTAGGGTTAGGGTTAGGTTAAGGGTAAGGGTTAGGTTTAGGGTTAGGTTTAGTGTTAGGTTTAGGGATAGGGTAAGGTAAGGGTTATTGTTAGGGTTAGGGTTAAGGTTAGGGTTAAGGTTAGGTTTAGGATTAGGGTAAGGGTAAGGGTTAGGGTTAGGCTTAGGGTTACGTTAGAGTAATGGTTAGAGTTAGGGTTAAGGTTAAGTTTAGGGTTAGGGTTAGGGTAAGGGTAAGGGTTAGGGTTAGGGTTATGGTTAGGTTTAGGGTAGGGGTTAGGGTTAGGGTTAGTTTTAAGGTTAGTGTTAAGGTTGGGGTTAGGGTTAGGGTTAGCATTAGGGTTGGGGTTAGGGTTAGGGTAAGGGTAAGGGTTAGGGTTAGGGGCAGGGGTAGGTTAGAGCTTGGGATACGGTTAGGTTTAGGGTTAGGTTAAGGGTAAGTGTTAGGGTTAGGGTTAGGGTTATGGCTAAGGGTAGGTTTAGGATATTGGTAAGGGTTAGCGTTAGGGTTAGGGGTTAGGGTTAGTGTTAGGGTAAGGGTAAGGGTTAGGGTTAGGTTAAGGGTTATTAGTTAGGGTTAGAGTTAGGGTTAGGGTTAGGGTAAGAGTTAGGGTTAGGGTTAGGGTTAGGGTAAGGGTAAGGGTTAGGTTTAGGGTTAGGGTTAGGGTAAGGGTAAGGGTTAGGGATAGGGCTAGTGTTAGGGTAAGGGTAAGTGTTAGGGTTAGGGTTAGGGTTAGGGTTAGGTTTATTAGTTAGGGTTAGGGTTAGGGTTAGGGTCAGGGTAAGGGTTAGGGTTAGGGTTAGGCTTAGGGTTGAGTTTCGGGTTAGGGTTAGGGTAACTGTAAGCGTTAGGGTTAGGGTTAGGGGTTAGTGTTAGGATTAGGGTAAGGGTTACGGTTAGGTTTAGGGTTAGGGTTAGGTTAAGGGTAAGGATTAGGTTTAGGGTTAGGTTTAGGGTTAAGGTTATGGTTAAGGTTAGGGTTACGATTAGGGTAAGGGTAAGGGTTAGGGTTAGGCTTAAGGTTAGGTTAGAGTAAGGGTTAGGGTTAGGGTTAGGGTTAGGGTTAGGGTTAGGTTTAGGGTTAGGGTTAGGGTTAGGGTTATTGTTAGGTTTAGGGTAAGGGTTAGGGTTGGGGTAAGGGTAAGTTTTAGGGTTAGGGTTAGGGTTAAGGTTAGGGTTAAGGTTGGGGTTAGGGTTAGGGTTAGGGTTAGGTTTAGGGTAAGGGTAAGGGTTAGGGTTAGGGAAAGTGGTAGGGTTAGTGTTTTGGTTAGGGTTAGGTTTAGGGTTAGGGTAAGGGTAACGGTTAGGTTTAGGGTTAGGGTTAAGGTTACGGTTAGGGTGTTGGTAATGGTTAGGGTTATGGTTAGGGGTTAGGGTTAGTGTTAGGGTTAGGGTAAGGATTAGGGTTAGGATTAGGGTTAGGGTTAGGGTTAGGGTAAGGTTTAGGGTTAGGGTTAGGTTTAGTGATAGGTTAAGGTTAAGGGTTAGGGTTAGGGTTAGGGTTAAGGTTAGGATTAGGGTTAGGGTTAGGGTTAGGGATAGGTTTAGGGTTAGGGTAAGAGTAAGGGTTAGGGTTAGGGTTACGGTTAGGGTAAGGGTTAGGGTGAGGGTTAGTGTTAGGGTTAGGGTTAGGGTATGGGTTAGGCTTAGCGTGAGAGTAAGGGTAAGTGTTAGGGTTAGGTTTAGGGTTAGAGTTAGGGTTTGGGTTAGGGTTAGGTTTAGGGTTAGGTTTAGGATAAGTGTAAGTGTTAGGGTTAGGGTTAGGGTTATTAGTTAGGGTTAGGGTTAGGGTTAGGTTTAGGGTAAGGGTTAGGGTTAGGGTTAGGGTTAGGCTTATTAGTTCGGGTTAGGGTTAGGGGTAGGGTTAAGGATAGGGTAAGGGTTAGGGTTAGGGTTAGGGTTAGGGTGAGGGTGAGGGTAAGGGTTAGTGTTAGGGTTAGGGTTAGGTTTAGGGTTAGGGTTAGTGTAAGGGTAAGGGTAAGTGTTAGCGTCAGGGTTAGGTTTAGGTTAAGGGTTGGGGTTAGGGTTAGGGTTAGGGTTTGTGTTAGGTTTAGGGTTAGGGTAAGCGTAAGGGTTAGGGTTAGGGCTAGGTTTAGGGTTAAAATTCGGGTTAGGGTAAGGGTAAGGGTTAGGGTTAGGGTTAGGGGTTAGGGTTAGGGTTAGGGTTAGGGTAAGGGTTAGTTTTATGGTTAGGCTTAGGGTTAAGTTTAGGGTTAGGCTTAGGGTAACTGTAAGGGTTAGGTTTAGGGTTAGGGTTAGGGGTTAGGTTTAGGGTTAGGGTAAGGGTTACAGTTAGGTTTAGGTTTAGGGTTAGGGTAAGGGTTAGGTTTAGTGTTAGAGTAAGGGTAAGTGTTAGGGTTAGGGTTAGGGTTAGAGTTAGGGTTTGGGTTAGGGTTAGGTTTAGGGTTAGGTTTAGGATAAGTGTAAGTGTCAGGGTTAGGGTTAGGGTTATTAGTTAGGGTTAGGGTTAGGGTTAGGTTTAGGGTAAGGATTAGGGTTAGGGTTAGGGTTAGGCTTATTAGTTCGGGTTAGGGTTAGGGGTAGGGTTAGGGATAGGGTAAGGGTTAGGGTTAGGGTTAGGGTTAGGGTGAGGGTGAGGGTAAGGGTTAGGGTTAGGGTTAGGGTTAGGTTTAGGGTTAGGGTTAGGATAAGTGTAACTGTTAGGGTTAGGGTTAGGGTTATTAGTTACGGTTAGGGTTAGGGTTAGGTTTAGGGTAAGGATTAGGGTTAGGGTTAGGGTTAGGCTTATTAGTTCGGGTTAGGGTTAGGAGTAGGGTTAGGGTTAGGTTAAGTTTAAGGGTTAGGGTTAGGGTTAGGCTTGGGGTTTGGTTTAGGCTTAGGGTAAGGGTAACCGTTAGGGTTAGGGTTAGGGTAACGGTAAGGGTTAAGGTTAGGTTTAGGTTTAGGGTAAAGGTTAGGATTAGGGTTAGGGTTAGGGTGAAGGTAAGGGTGAGGGTTAGGGTAAGTGTTAGGTTTAGGGTAAAGGTTAGGTTTAGGGTTAGGGTTTGGGTTAGGGTTAGGTTTAGGGTTAGGGTAAGGGTAAGGGTAAGGGTTAGGGTTAGCGTTAGGGTAAGGGTTAAGATTAGGGTTAGGCTTAGGGTATGGGTAAGGGTTAGGGTTAGGGTTAGGGTTATTACTTAGTGTTAGGGTTAGGGTTAGTGTTACCTTAAGGGTTAGGGTTAGGGTTAGGGTTAGTGTTAGGGTAAGGGGAAGGGTTAGGGTAAGGGTTAGGGTAAGGGTTAGGGTTAGGGTTAGTGTTATTGCTAGGATTGCGGTTAGGGTAAGGGTAAGGATTAGGGTTAGGGTTAGGGTTAGGGTTAATGTAAGGGTAAGGGTTAGGTGTAGGGTTAGGTGTAGGGTTTGGGTTAGGGATAGGTTTAGGGTTAGGGTTATGGTTAGGGTTAGGGTAAGTTTAAGGGTTAGGGTAAGGGTTAGGTTTAGGATAGGGTAAGAATAAGGGTTAGGTTTACGATTAGGGTTAGGGTTAGGGTAAGGGTAAGCGTTAGGTTTAGGGTTAGGGTTAGGGGTAGGTTTTGGGTTAGGGTCAGGTTTAGGGTTACGGTAAGGGTAAGGTTTAGCGTTACGGTTAGGGTTAGGGTGAAGTTTAGGATTAGGGTTAGGGTAAGGGTAAGGATTAGGATTAGGGTTAGGGTTAGGGGTTAGGTTTAGGGTTAGGGTTAGAATTAGGGTTAGGGTAAGGGTAAGATTTACGGTTAGGGTTAGGGTTAGGGTTAGGGTTGGGGTTAGGGTTAGGGTTACGGTTAAGGTAAGGATAAGGCTTAGGTTTAGGCTTAGGGTTATTAGTTAGGGTTAGGGTTAGGGTTAGGGTTAGTGTTATGTTTGGGGTTAGGGTAAGGGTAAGGGTTAGGGTTAGGGTTAGGGTTACGGTTAAAGTTAGGGTGAAGGTTATGGTTAGGGTTAGGGTAAGGTTAAGGGTTAGGGTTAGGGTTAGGTTTAGGTTAGAGTAAGGGTTTGGGTTATGTTTAGGGTTAGGGTTAGGGTAAGGGTAAGGGTTAGGGTTAGGGTTAGGGTTAGGGTTAGGGTTTGGTTTAGGGTTAGGTTTAGGGTTAGGGTTAGGGTAAGGGTAAGTGTTAGGGTTAGGGTTTGGGTTAGGGTTAGGTTTAGGGTTAGGGTAAGGGTAAGGTTAGGGTTAGGGTTAGGGTTAGGGATAAGGTTAGCGTTAGGGTTAGGTGAAGGGTAAGAGTTAGGGTTAGGGTTATGTTATTAGTTATGGTTAGGGTTAGGGTTAGGGTTAGGGTTAGGGTAAGGGTTAGGGTTAGGGTTAGGGTAAGGGTTAGGTTTTGGGTTACGGTTAGTGTTAGGTTTGGGGTTAGGGTAAGGGTAAGGGTTATGGTTAGGGTTAGGTTTGGGGTTAGGGTTAGGATAAGGGTAAGTGTTAGGGTTAGGGTTAGGGTTAGGTTAAGGGTTAGGGTGAGGTTAAGCGTTAGGTTTAGGGTTAGATTTAGGGTTAGGGTAAGGGTAAGGTTTAGGGTTCGTGTTACGGTTAGGGGAGGGTTAGGTTAAGGGTTAGGGTTAGGGTTAGGGTTAGGTTTGGGGTTAGGGTAAGGGTGGGTTAGGGTTAGGGTTAGGTATAGGGTTAGGGATAGGGTTAGGGTTGGGGTTAGGGTTAGGGTTACGG
>NW_028327509.1:75000-77500 GCF_031878675.1 Megascapheus bottae
ATAGGGTTAGGGTTAGGGTAAGGGTAAGTTTTAGGGTTAGGGTTAGGGTTAGGGTTAGGGTAAGGGTTAGGGTTAGGGTTAGGGTAAGGGTTAGGGTTAGGGTTAGGGGTAACGTAAGGGTTAGGGTTAGGGTTAGGGTTAGGGTTAAGTTTAGGGTTAGTGTAAGGGTAAGGGTAAAGGTAATGGTTAGGTTTAGAATTAGGGGTTAGGGTTAGGGTTTGGGTTAGGTTTAGGTTTAGGGTTAAGGTAAGCGTAAGGTTAGGTTTAGGATAAGGGTTAGGGTTAAGGTTAGGGTTAGGGTTAGGGTTAGGGTTAAGTTAGGGTTAGGGTAAGGGTAAGGGTAGGGTTAGGGTTAGGATTTAGGTTTAGGGTTATGGTAAGGGTTAGGGTTAGGGTTAGTGTTAGGGGTTAGGTTTAGGGTTAGGGTTAGGGTAAGGGTAAGCGTAAGGGTTAGGGTTACGGTTAGGGTTATGGTTAAGGTTAGGGTTAGCGTAAAGGTAAGGGTTAGGGTTAGGGGTTAGGGTTAGCGTTAGGGTTAGGGTAAGGGTTAGGGTTAGGGTTAGGCTTAGGGTTAAGTTTCAGGTTAGGGTTAGGGTAACTGTAAGTGTTAGGGTTAGGGTTAGGGTTAGGGGTTAGTGTTAGGGGTTCGGGTAAGGGTTACAGTTAGGTTTAGGGTTAGGGTTAGGTTAAGGGTAAGGATTTAGGGTTATGGTTAGTTTTAGGGTTAGGGTTAGGGTTAGGGTTATGGTTAGGTTTAGGGTAAGGTTTAGCATTAGGGTAAGGGTAAGGTTTAGGGTTAGGGTTAGGGTTAAGGTTAGGGTTAGGGTTAGGGTTAGGGTTAGGTTTAGGGTAAGGGTAAGGGTTAGGGTTAGGGATAGGGTAGGATTAGGGTTTTGGTTAGGGTTAGGTTTAGGGTTAGGGTAAGGGTAAGGGTTACATTTAGGGTTTGTGTCAAGGTTAGGGTTAGGGTGTTTTTAATGGTTAGGGTTAGAGTTAGGGGTTAGGGTTAGGGTTAGGGTTAGGATAAGGGTTAGGGTTAGGTTTAGGGTTAGGGTTAGGGATAGAGTTAGGGTACGGGTAAGTGTTAGGGTTAGGGTTAGATTTAGTGTTATGTTACGGGTAAGGGTTAGGGTTTAGGGTTACGGTAAAGGTTAGGGTTAGGATTAGGGTAAGAGTAAGGGTTAGTGTTAGGGTTTGGGTTAGGGTTAGGTTTAGGGTTAGGGTAAGGGTAAGGGTTAGGGTTAGGGTTAGGATTACGGTTAGGGTTAGAGTTAAGGTTAGGGTTAGGGTTAGGGTTAGGGTTTGGGTTAGGGTAAGGTTTAGTGTTAGGGGTTAGCGTTAGGGTTAGGGTAAGGGTAAGAGTTAGGGTTAGGGGTTAGGGTTAGGGTTAGGGTAAGGTTTAGGGTTAGGGTTAGGGTTATTAGTTAGGGTTAGGGGTTAGGGTAAGGGTTAGGGGTTACGGTTAGGTTTAGTGTTAGGTTTAGGGTTAGGGTAAGGGTAAGGGTTAGGGTTAGGGTTAGGGTTAAGGTTAAGGTTAGGGTTAGGGTAAGGTTAAGGGTTAGGTTTAGGGTTAGTCTTAGGGTTTGGTTTAGGTTTAGGGTAAGGGTAAGGGTAAGGGTTAGGGTTAGGTTAGAGTTAGGGTTAGGGTTTGGGTTAGGTTTAATTTTAGGGTTAGGGTAAGGGTAAGGGTTAGGGTTAGGGTTAGGGATAAGGTTAGGGTTAGGGTTAGGGTAAGGGTAAAGGTTAGGATTAGGGTTAGGGTTATTAGTTAGGGTTAGGGTTAGGGTAAGTGTTAGGGTTAGGGTGAGAGGTTAGGGTAGGGGTAAGGGTTAGGTTTAGGGTTAGGGTTAGTTTTAGGGTTTAGGTTAGGGTAAGGGTAAGGGTTAGGGTTAGGGTTAGGGTAAGGGTAAGTGTTAGGGTTAGGGTTAGGGTTAGGGTTAGGGTTAGAGTTAAGGTTAGGGTTAGGGTTAGGTGAAGGGTAAGGTTTAGGGTTAGGGTTAGGGTTATTAGTTAGTGTTTGGGTTAGGGTTAGGTTTTGGGTAAGGGTAAGGGTTAGGCTTAGGGATAGGGTGTAGGATTAGGGTTTTGGTTAGGGTTAGGTTTAGGGTTAGGGTAAGGGTAAGGGTTAGGTTTAGGGTTTGTGTCAAGGTTAGGGTTAGGGTGTTGGTAATGGTTAGGGTTAGAGTTAGGGGTTAGGGTTAGGGTTAGGGTTAGGATAAGGGTTAGGGTTAGGTTTAGAGTTAGGGTTAGGGATAGAGTTAGGGTACGGGTAAGTGTTAGGGTTAGGGTTAGATTTAGTGTTATGTTACGGGTAAGGGTTAGGGTTTAGGGTTACGGTAAAGGTTAGGGTTAGGATTAGGGTAAGAGTAAGGGTTAGTGTTAGGGGTTTGGGTTAGGGTTAGGTTTAGGGTTAGGGTAAGGGTAAGGGTTAGGGTTAGGGTTAGGATTACGGTTAGGGTTAGAGTTAAGGTTAGGGTTAGGGTTAGGGTTAGGGTTTGGG
>NW_028327509.1:82500-85000 GCF_031878675.1 Megascapheus bottae
ATGGTAAGGGTGAGGGTTAGGGTTACGGTTAGGGTTAGGGTTAAGGTAAGGGTAAGGGTTAGGTTAGGGTTAGGGTTAGGGTTAGGGTAAGGGTAATGGTTAGGGTTTCGGTTAGGTTTAGCTTTACGATTAGGGTAAGGGTAAGGCTTAGGGTTAGGGTTACGGTTAGGTTTAGGGTTAAGGTTAGGGTTAGGGTTAAGGTAAGTGTAAGGATTAGGGTTAGGGTTAGAGTTATTTGTTAGGGTTAGGGTTAGGGTTAGCGTTAGGGTAAGGGTAAGGGTTAGGGTTAGGGTTAGGGTTAGAGATAGGGTAAGGGTTAGGGTTAGGTTTAGGGTTATGTTTATGGTTAGGGTTAGGGTAAGGGTAAGGGTTATGGTTAGGATTTGGGTTAGGGTTAGGGTCAGAGTAAGGGTAAGGGTTAGGGTTAGGGTTAGGGTTGGGTTTTGGGTTAGGGTTAGGGTTAGGGTTAGGGTGAGGTTTAATTTTAGGGTTAAGGAAAGGATTAGCATTAGGATTAGGGTTTGAGGTTAGGGTTAGGTTTAGGTTTAGGGTAAGGGTAAGGGTTAGGGTTAGGGTTAGGGTTAGGGTTAAGTTTAGGGTTAGTGTAAGGGTAAGGGTAAAGGTAATGGTTAGGTTTAGGATTAGGGCTTAGGGTTAGGGTTAGGGTTAGGGTAAGTTTTAGGGTTAGGTTTAGGGATTAATGTTAGTGTTAGGGTAAGGGTAAGGGTTAGGGTTACGGTTAGGGTTAGGGTTAGTGTTAAGGTTAGGGTTAGGGTTAGGGTAAGGGTAAGGGTAAGGGTTAGGTTTAGGTTTAGGGTTACGGTTAGGGTAAGGGTAAGGGTTGGGGTTAGGGTTAGGGTAAGGGTTTAGGGTTAGGGTTAGGGTCAGGGTTAGAGTTAGGTTTAGGGTTAGGGTTAGGGTAAGGGTAAGGGTTAGGGTTAGGGTAAGGGTTAGGATAAGGGTCAGGGTTAGGGTCTAGGGTTAGGTTAGGGTTAGGGTTTGGAGATTAGGATTAGGTTTGGTTTAGGTTTAGGGTAAGGGTTAGGGTCAGGGTTAGGGTTAGGGTTAGGGTTAGGGTTAGGGTTAGGGTAAGGGTTAGGGTTAGGGAAAGGGTTAGGGTAAGGGTTAGGGTTGGGGTTAGATTTACGTTAGGGTTAGGGTTACGGTTAGGGTTAGGGTTTGGGTTAGGGTTAGGGTAATGGTAAGGTTTAGGGCTAGGGTAAGGGTTAGGGTAAGGGTAAGGGTTAAGGTTAGCGTTAGGTTTAGGTGTTAGGGTTAGGGTTAGGGTAATGGTAAGAGTTCGGTTTAGGGTTAGGGTTAGGGTTAGGGTAAGGTTTGGGGGTTAGGGTTAAGGTTAGGGTTAGGGTTAGGGTAAGGGTATGGGTTTGGTTTAGGTTAGGGTTTGGGTTAGGGTTAGATTTAGGGTTAGGGTTATGGTTAGGGTAAGGGTAAGGGTTAGGGTTAGGATTCATGTTAGGGGTTAGAGTTAGGGTTAGGGGTAGGGTAAGGGTTAGGTTTAGGGTTAGGTTTAGGGTAAGGGTAAGGGTTAGGGTTTAGGGGTTATGATTAGTGTTATGGTAAGGTTAGGTTTAGGGTTAGGTTTCGGGTTAGGATTAGGGTTAGGGTTACCGTTGGGGTAAGGGTAAGGATTAGGGTTAGGGTTATAGGGTTAGGTTTAGTGTTAGGTTTAGGGTTAGGGTTAGGGTTAGTGTAAGGGTTAGGATTAGGGTTAGGTTTACGGGTTAGTGTTAGGGTTAGGGTTATGTTTTGGGTTATGGTTAGGGTTAGGGTTAGGGTTAGGTTTAAGGTTAGGGTTAGGGTTAGGGTAGGGTTAGGGTTAGAGTTAGGGTTAGGGTTAGGGTAAGGTTAAGGGTTAGGCTTAGGGTTAGTGTTAGGGTTAAGGTTAGGGTTAGGGTTAGGGTAAGGGTAAGGGTTAGGGTTAGGGTTAGGGTTATTAGTTAGGGATAGTGTTAGGGTTAGGGTTATGGCTAGGATAAAGGTTAGGGTTAGTGTTAGGTTAAGAGTAAGTGTTAGAGTTAGGGTTTGGGATATTAGGGTTAGGTTTAGGTTAGGGTTAGGGTAAAGGTTAGGGTTAGGGTTAGGGTAAGGCTAAGGGTTAGGGTTAAGGTTAGGGTTAGGGTTAGGGTTAGGGTTAGGGTAAGGGTAAGAGTTAGGTTTAGGGTTAGGGTTAGGGCTAGGGTAACGGTTAGGGTTAGGGTTAGGGTTAGGGTTAGGATTAGGGTTAGGGTTAGGGTTAGGGTTAGGATTAGGGTTAGGGTTAGGATTATTGGTTAGGGTTAGGGTTAGGGTTAGGTTTAGGGTTAGGATTAGGGTTAGGTTAGGGTTAGGGGTTAGGGTTAGGGTTAGAGTTAGGGTAAGGGTAAGGGGTAAGGGTTAGGGTTAGGGTTAGGTTTAGGATTAGGGTTAGGGTTACGGTAAGGGAAAGGGTAAGGGTTACGTAGCTTACGGTTTGGGTTAGGGTTAGCTTTAGGTTTAGGTT
>NW_028327509.1:90000-102320 GCF_031878675.1 Megascapheus bottae
AGGGTTACGGTTAGGGTTAGGGTGAGGTTTAGGGTTAGGGTTAGGGTAAGGGTAAGGGTTAGGTTTAGGGTTAGGGTTAGGTTTATGTTTGGCGTTAGGGTAAGGTAAGGGTAAGGGTTAGGGTTAGGGTAACGGTCAGTGTTAGGGTTATGTTTAGGGTTAGGGTTTGGGTTAGAGTTAAGGTTAGGTTAGGGTTAGGTGAAGGGTAAGGTTTAGGGTTAGGGTTAGGGTTATTAGTTAGTGTTTGGGTTAGGGATAGGGTTAGGATAAGGATTAGGGTTAGGGTTAGGGTTAGGGTGAGGGTGAGGGTAAGGGTTAGGGTTGGGTTAGGGTTAGGTTAGGATTAGGGTAAGGGTAAGGGTTAGGGTTAGGGTTAGGATTAGGTTTAGGGGTAGGGCAGGGTTACGGTAAGGTTAGGTTTAGGGTTATGGTTAGGGTTAGGGTAAGGGTAAGGGTTAGGGTTAGGGTTAGTGTTAGGGTAAGGGTAAGGGTTAGGGGTAGAGTTAGTGTTAGGGTTATGGTTAGGGTAAGGGTTAGGGTTAGTTTTAGGGTAAGGGTAAGTGTTAGGTTTAGGGTTGGGATTAGGGTTAGGGTTAGGTTTAGGGTAAGGGTAAGGGTAAGGGTTAGGGTTATTAGTTAGTGTTAGGGTTAGGGTTAGTGTTACCGTAAGTGTACGGGTTAGGGTTAGGGTTAGTGTTAGGGTAAGGGTAAGGGTTAGGGTAAGGGTTAGGGTAAGATTAAGGGTTAGGGTTAGGGTTAGGCTTAGGGTTTGGTTAGGCTTAGGGTAAGGCTATGGGTTCGGGTTAGGGTTAGAGTTAGGGTTAGGGTTTGGGATAGGTTTAGGTTTAGAGATAGGTGTAAGGGTAAAGGTTTAGGGTTAGGGTTATAGTTAGGGTTAAGTTTAGGGTTAGGGTTAGGGTTAGGGTAAGGGTTAGGGTTACGGTTAGGGTTATTAGTTAGAATTAGGGTTACGGTTAGGGTTAGGGTGAGGTTTAGGGTTAGGGTTAGGGTAAGGGTAAGGGTTAGGTTTAGGGTTAGGGTTAGGTTTATGTTTGGCGTTAGGGTAAGGTAAGGGTAAGGGTTAGGGTTAGGGTAACGGTCAGTGTTAGGGTTATGTTTAGGGTTAGGGTTTGGGTTAGAGTTAAGGTTAGGGTTAGGGTTAGGTGAAGGGTAAGGTTTAGGTTAGGGTTAGGGTTATTAGTTAGTGTTTGGGTTAGGGATAGGGTTAGGATAAGGATTAGGTTAGGGTTAGGGTTAGGTGAGGGTGAGGGTAAGGGTTAGGGTTGGGTTAGGGTTAGGTTTAGGATTAGGGTAAGGGTAAGGGTTAGGGTTAGGGTTAGGATTAGGTTTAGGGGTAGGGCAGGGTTACGGTAAGGGTTAGGTTTAGGGTTATGGTTAGGGTTAGGGTAAGGGTAAGGGTTAGGGTTAGGGTTAGTGTTAGGGTAAGGGTAAGGGTTAGGGGTAGTGTTAGTGTTAGGGTTATGGTTAGGGTAAGGGTTAGGGTTAGTTTTAGGGTAAGGGTAAGTGTTAGGTTTAGGGTTGGGATTAGGGTTAGGGTTAGGTTTAGGGTAAGGGTAAGGGTAAGGGTTAGGGTTATTAGTTAGTGTTAGGATTAGGGTTAGTGTTACCGTAAGTGTGAGGGTTAGGGTTAGGGTTAGTGTTAGGGTAAGGGTAAGGGTTAGGGTAAGGTAAGGTTTAGGGTTAGGGTTAGGGTTAGTGCTAGGTTTGGGGTTAGGGTAAGGGTTAGGGTTAGGGTTAGGTTAGGGTAAGGGTAAGGGTTAGGTTTAGCGTTAGGGGTAGGGTTTGGGTTAGGGTTAGGTTTAGGGTTAGGGTTAGGGTTTTGGTTAGGTTTAGGGTAAAGGTAAGGGTTAAGGTTGGGTTAGATTTAGGGTTAGGGTAAGGGTAAGGGTTAGGTTTAGGGTTAGGGTTTGGGTTAGGGTAAGGGTAAGGGTTAGGTTTAGGGTTAGGGTTAGGGGTAGGGTTTGGGTTAGGGTTAGGTTTAGGGTTACGGCAAGGGTAAGGTTTAGCGTTAGGGTTAGGGTTAGGGTGAAGTTTAGGATTAGGGTTAGTGTAAGGGTAAGGATAGGATAGGGTTAGGGTTAGGGGTTAGGGTTAGGGTTAGGGTAAGCTTTAGGGTAAGGGTTAGGATTAGGTTTAGGGTTAGGGTTAGAATTAGAGTTAGGGTAAGGGTAAGATTTACGGTTAGGGTTAGGGTTAGGGTTAGGGTTGGGGTTAGGGTTAGGGTTACGGTTAGGGTAAGGATAAGTCTTAGGGTTAGGGTTAATGTTAGAGTTAGGGTTTGGGTTAGGGTTAGGTTTAGGGTTAGGGTACAGGGTAAGGGTTAGAGTTAGGGTTAAGGTTAGGGTTAAGGTTAGGGTTAGGATTAGGTAAGGGTGAGGTTAGGTTAGGGTTAGGGTTATTAGTTAGGTTTAGGGTTAGGGTTAGGGTAGGGTTAGTGTTATGTTTGGGGTTAGGGTAAGGGTAAGGGTTAGGGTTAGGGTTATGGTTAAGGTTAGTGTTAAGGTTAGGGTTAGGGTAGGGTATGGGTAAGGGTTAGGGTTAGGGTTAGGGTTACGTTAGAGTAGGGTTAAGGTAGGGTTAGGGTTAGGGTTAGGGTAAGGGTAAGGGTTAGGGTTAGGGTTAGGGTTAGGTTTAGGGTTAGGGTTAGGGTTAGGGTTAGGGTTTGGTTAGGGTTAGGTTTAGGGTTAGGGTTAGGGTAAGGGTAAATGATAGGGTTAGGGTTAGGGTTATTAATTAGGGTTAGGGTTAGGGTTAGGGTAAGGGTTACGGTTAGGTTAAGGTTAGGGTAAGGGTAAGGGTCAGGGTTAGGGTTAGATTAGGGTAACGGTTACGGTTAGGGTTAGGGTTAGGGTTTCCGTTAGGGTAAGGTTTTGGTTAGGGTAAGGGTAAGAGTTAGGGTTAGGGTTAGGGTTAAGGTAAGGTTAGGGTTAGGTTAAGGGTAAGAGTTAGGGTTAGGGATATTGTTATTACTTAGGGTTAGGTTTAGGGTTAGGTTTAGGGTAAGGGTTAGGGTTAGGTTTAGGGTTAGTGTTAGGTTTAGGGTTAGGGTTTGGGTAAGGCTAAGGGTAAGGGTTAGGGTTAGGGTTAGGGTTCGGGTTAGGCTGAGGGTAAGGGTTAGGGTTAGGTTTAGGGTTAGGTTTTGGGTTAGGGTTTGGGTAAGGGTAAGTGTAAGGTTTAGGGTTAGGGTTAGGGTTAGGGTAAGGGTTACGGTTAGGGTTAAGGTTAGGGTAAGGGTAAGGGTCAGGGTTAGGTTTAGATTTAGGGTAACGGTTACAGTTAGGGTTAGGTAGGGTTAGGGTTTGAGGTTGGGGTAGGTTTTGGGTTATGGTAAGGGTAAGAGTTAGGGTTAGGGTTAGGGTTAAGGTAAGGGTTAGGGTTAGGTTAAGGGTAAGAGTTAGGGTTAGGGTTATTGTTATTACTTAGGGTTAGGTTTAGGGTTAGGTTTAGGGTAAGGGTTAGGGTTAGGTTTAGGGTTAGTATTAGAGTAAGGTTTAGGGTTAGGGTTAGGGTAAGGGTTAGGGTTGGGTTAGGGTTAGTGTTAGGTTTAGGGTTAGGGTTTGGGTAAGGCTAAGGGTAAGGGTTAGGGTTAGGGTTAGGGTTCGGGTTAGGCTGAGGGTAAGGGTTAGGGTTAGGGTTAGAGTTAGGTTTAGGGTTAGGGTTTGGGTAAGGGTAAGGGTAAGGTTTAGGGTTAGGGTTAGGGTAAAGGTAAGGTTTAGGGTTAGGGTTAGGGTTAGGGTTAAGGTTAGAGTAAGGGTAAGGATTAGGGTTAGGGTTAGGATTAGGGTCAGGGTTAGGTTAAGGGTTAGGGTTAGAGTTAGGGTTAGGGGTTAGGTTTAGGATTAGGGTAAGCGTAAGGATTATAGTTAGGGTTAGGGTTAAGGTTAGGGTTAGTGGTAAGGGTAAGGGTTAGGGTTAGGGTTAGGGTTAGGGTTAGGAGTACGGTTAGGGTTAGGGTAAGGTTAAGGGTTAGGGTTAGGATTAGGATTAGGGTTAGGGTTAGGGTAAGGGTTAGGGTTAGGGTTAGGCTTAGGGTTAAGTTTACGGTTAGGATTAGGGTAACTGTAAGGATTAGGGTTAGGGTTAGGTTTAGGCGTTAGGGTTAGTGTTGGGGTAAGGTTTACAGTTAGGTTTAGGGTTAGGGCAAGGGTAAGGGTTAGGATTAGGTATAGGGGTAGGGTTAGGTTTTGGGTTAGGGGTTAGGTTTAGGGTTAGGGTAAGGGTGAGGGTTAGGGTTAAGGTTAGGGTTAGGGTATTGTTAAGGGTTAGGGTTAGGGGTTAGGGTTAGGGTTAGGGTTAGGTTAAGGGTTAGGTTAGGTTTAGGGTTAGGGGTAGGGTTAGGGTTAAGGTTAGGGTTAGGGTATTGGTAAGGGTTAGGGTTAGGGTTAGGTTAAGGTTAGGGTTAGGGTTAGGGTTAGGGTAAGTGTTAGGGTTAGGGTGAGGATTAGGGCTAGGGTTAGAGTTAAGTTTAGGGTTGGGGTTAGGTTCAGGGTAACGGTTAGGGTTTGGGTTAGGGTTAGTGGTTAGGTTTAGGGTTAGCGTTAGGGTTAGGGTAAGGGTGAGGTTTAGGTTTAGGGTTAGGGTTCGGGTAAGGGTAAGTGTTAGGGTTAGGGTTAGGGTTATTAGTTAGGGTTATGGTTAGGGTTAGGGACAGGGTAACGGTTAGGATTAGGGTTAGGGTTAGGGTAAGAGTAAGAGTTAAGGTTAGGGTTAGGGTTAGGTTTAGGGTTAGGGTTAGGGTAAGGGTAAGGGTTATTGTTAGGGTTAAAGTTAGGGTTAGGGTAAGGGTAAGTGTTAGGGTTAGGATTAGGGTTAGGTTTAAGGGTAGGGTTAGGGTTGAGTTAAGGGTAAGATTTAGGGTTAGGGTTAGGGTTATTAGTAAGGGTTAGGGTTAGGGTAAGGGTTAGGTTAGGGTTAAGGTTAGGGTTAGGGTAAGAGTAAGGGTTAGGGATAGGGTTAGGGTTAAGGTTAGGGTTACGGTTAGGGTAAGGTTAAGGGTTAGGGTTAGGGTTAAGGTTAGGGTAAGTGTAAGGGTTAGGATTAGGGTTAGGGTTACGGGTTGGGGTTAGTGTTAGGTTAGGGTAAGGGTAAGGTTTTGGCTTAGGGTAACTGTAATGGTTAGGGTTAGGGTTAGGGTTAGGGGTTAGGGTTAGGGTTAGGGTAAGGGTTACTGTTACAGTTATTTAGGGTTAGGGTTAGGTTAAGGGTAAGGGTTAGGGTTAGATTTAGGGATAGGTTAAGGGTTAGGGTTAGGGTAAGGTAAGGGTTATTGTTAGGGTTAGGGTTAAGGTTAGGGTTAAGGTTAGGGTTAGGATTAGGGTAAGGGTAAGGGTTAGGCTTAGGCTTAGGGTTACGTTACAGTAAGAGTTAGGGTTAGGGTTAGGGTTAGGTTTAGGGTTAGGGTTAGGGTAAGGGTAAGGGTTAGGTTTAGGGTTATGGTTAGTTTAGGGTAAGGTTAGCGTTAGGGTAAGGGTTAGCCCTAGGGTAAGGGTAAGGGTTAGTGTTAGGGTTAGGGTTAAGGTTAGGGTTAAGGTTGGGGTTAGGGTTAGGGTTAGCGTTAGGGTTAGGGTTAGGGTAAGGGTAAGGGTTAGGGTTAGGGGTAGGGGTAGGTTAGGGTTTGGGTTAGGGTTAGGTTTAGGGTTAGGGTTAGGTTAAGGGTAAGGTTAGGGTATTGGAAAGGGTTAGCGTTAGGGTTAGAGTTAGGGTTAGGGTTAGGGTAAGAGTAAGAGTTAGGGTTAGGTTTAGGGTTACGGTTAGGGTTAGGGTTAGGGTAAGGATAAGGGTTAGGGTTAGGGTTAGGTTTTGGGTTAGATTAAGGATAAGGGTTAGGGTTAGGTTTAGGGTTAGGGTTAAGGTTAGGGTAAGGGTAAGGGTAAGGGTTAGGGTTAGGGTTAGGGTTGGGTTTGGGTTAGGTTACGTTTAGGGTTAGGGTAAGGGTAAGGGTTAGGATTAGGATAGGGGTTAGGGTTAAGGTTAGGGTTAGGGTTAGGGTAAGGGGAAGTGTTAGGGTTAGGCTTAGGGTTAGGGTTAGGGTTAGGGTTAGGGTTAGAGTTAGGGTTAAGGTTAGCGTTAGGATTAGGGGTAAGGGTAAGTGTTAGGGTTAGGCTTAGGTTTAGGGTTAGGGTAAGGGTTAGGTTTGGGTTAGGATTAGGGTTAGGGTTAGAGTTAAGGTTCGGGTTAGGGTTAGGGTCAGAGTAAGGGTTAAGGTTAGGGTTTAGGATTATTAGTTAGGGTTAGCGGTAGTGTTAGGGACAGGGTAAAGGTTAGGATTAGCGTTAGGGTTAGGTTAAGAGTAAGGGTTAAGGTTATGGTTAGGGTTAGGTTTAGGGTTAGGGTTAGGGTAAGGGTAAGGTTTAGTGTTAGGGTTAGGGTTAGGGTGAAGTTTAGGCATAATTAGGGTTAGGGTAAGCGTAAGGATTAGGATAGGGTTAGGGTTAGGGGTTAGGTTTAGGGTTAGGGTAAGCTTTATGGTAAGGGTTAGGATTAGGTTTAGGGTTAGGGTTAGAATTAGAGTTAGGTGTAAGGGTAAGATTTACGGTTAGGGTTAGGGTTAGGGTTGGGGTTAGGGTTAGGGTTACGGTTAGGGTAAGGATAAGGCTTAGGGTTAGGGTTACTGTTAGAGTTAGGGTTTGGGTTAGGGTTAGGTTTAGGGTTAGGGTAAGGGTAAGGTTAGAGTTAGGGTTAAGGTTAGGGTTAAGGTTAGGGTTAGGATTAGGGTAAGGGTGAGGGTTAGGGTTAGGGTTATTAGTTAGGTTTAGGGTTAGGGTTAGGGTTAGTGTTATGTTTGGGGTTAGGGTAAGGGTAAGGGTTAGGGTTAGGGTTATGGTTAAGGTTAGTGTTAAGGTTAGGGTTAGGGTAGGGTATGGGTAAGGGTTAGGGTTAGGGTTAGGGTTACGTTAGAGTAGGGTTAAGGTTAGGGTTAGGGTTAGGGTTAGGGTAAGGGTAAGGGTTAGGGTTAGGGTTAGGTTTAGGGTTAGGGTTAGGGTTAGGTTAAGGGTAAGGGTTAGGGTTTGGGTATGGTTAGGGTTTGGGTTAGGGTTAGGTTTAGGGTTAGGGTAAGGGTTAGGGTTAGGGTTAGGGTTAGGGTTAAGGTTAGGGTAAGGGTAAGGGTACGGTTTAGGGTTAGGGTTAGGATTTGGGTTTGGGTTAGGGAAAGGCTTAGGGTTAGGGTTACTGTTAGGGTTTGGGTTAGGTTTAGGCTTAGGGTAAGGGTAAGGTTTAGGGTTAGGGTTATGGTTAGGTTTTAGGTTAGGGTTAGGGTAAGGGTAAAGGGTTAGTGTTAGGGTTAGGGTTAGGGGTTAGGGTTAGGGTTAGCGTTAGGGTTAGGTTTAGAGTTAGGGTTAGGGTTAAGTTTAGGGTTACGTTTCGGGTTACGGTTAGTGTAAGGGTAAGGGTTAGGTTAGGGTTAGGGTTAGGGGAAAGGTTTAGGGTTAGGGTTAGGGTTAGCGTTAGGTTTAGGGTTAGGTTTAGGTTTAGGGTAAGGGTAAGGGTTAGGGTTAGTGTTAGGGTTAGGGGTAGGGTGTGGGTAAGGGTTAGGTTAGGTTAGGGTTAGGGTTAGGTTTGGCTTTAGGGTAAGGGTGAGGGTTAGGTTAGGCTAGGTTTAGGGTGAGGGTTAGGGTTAGGGTTGGGGTTAGGGTTAGGGTTAGGTTTAGGGTTAGGGTTACGGTTAGGGGAAGTGTGAGGGTTAAGGTTAGGGTTAGGTTTAGTGTTTGGGTAAGAGTTAGGTTTAGGGTAAGGGTAAGGGTTAGGGTTACGGTTAGGGTTAAGGTTAGGGTTAGGGTTAGGGTAAGGGTGAGGGTAAGGGTTAGGTTAGGGTTATTAGTTAGGGTTAGGGTTAGAGTTAGGGTTAGGGTTAGGGTTACGGTTACGGTTAGGGTAAGGGTAAGGGTTAGGGTTAGGCATAGTGTTAGCGTTTGTGTTAGTATAAGGGTTAGGAGTTAGGTTAGGGAAAGTGTAAGGTTTACGGTTAGAGTTAGGTTTAGGGTTAGGGTTAGGGTAAGGTTTAGGATTAGGTTAGGATTAGGGTTAGGTTTAGGTTAAGGGTTAGTCTAATTGTAAGGGTTAGGGTTAATGTTAAGGTTAGGGTAAGGTTTTGGGTTAGGGTTAGGGTTAAGGTTAGGGTTAAGGGTTATGGTAAGGGTAAGTGTTAGGGTTAGGTTTAGGTTAGTTTACGTTAGAGTAAGGATTAGGGTTAGGGTTAGGGTTAGGGTTAGGTTTAAGGGTTAGGTTAGGGTTAGGGTTAGGGTTAGGGTAAGGGTAAGTGTTAGGTTAGGGTTAGGTTAAGGTTAGGGTTAGAGTTAGGGTAGAAGGTTAAGGGTTAGGGTTAGGGTTAGGCTTAGGGTTTGGTTTAGGCTAAGGGTAAGTGTAAGGGTTAGGTTAGGCTTAGGATTAGGGTTAGGATTTGGGTTAGGGTTAGGTTTAGGGTTAGGGTTAGGGTAAGGGTAAGGGTTAGGGTTAGGGTTAGGGTTAGGGGTAAGGTTAGGGTTAGGGTTAGGGTAAGGGTAAGGGTTAGGTTTAGGATTAGGTTTATTAGTTAGGGTTAGGATTAGGGTTAGGGTTAGGGTAAGGGTTAGGGTTAGGGTTAAGTTTAGGTTAGGGTAAGGGTTAGGGTTAGGGTTAGGTTTAGGTTTAGGGTTAGGGTTAGGGTAAGGGTAAGGGTTAGGGTAAGGGTTAGGGTTAGGGTAAGGGTAAGTGTTAGGGTTAGGGTTATGGTTAGGGTAAGGGTAAGTGTTAGGGTTAGGGTTAGCTTTAGGGTTCGTGTTGGAGTTAAGGTTAGGGTTAGGGTTAGGTGAAGGGTAAGGTTTAGGGTTAGGGTTAGGGTTATTAGTTAGGGTTTGGGTTAGGATTAGGATTAGGGTAAGGGTTAGGGTTAGGTTTAGGGTTCGGGTTAGGCTGAGGGTAAGGGTTAGGGTTAGGGTTAGGCTTAGGTTTAGGGTTAGGGTTTGGGTAAGGGTAAGGGTAAGGTTTAGGGTTAGGGTTAGGGTAAAGGTAAGTTTAGGGTTAGGGTTAGGGTTAGGGTTAAGGTTAGGGTAAGGGTAAGGATTAGGGTTAGGGTTAGGATTAGGTTCAGGTTTAGGTTAAGGGTTAGGGTTAGGGTTAGGGTTAGGGTTAGGGTTAGGTTTAGGGTTAGGGTAAGCGTAAGGATTAGGGTTAGGGTTAGGGTTAAGGTTAGGGTTAGGGTAAGGATAAGGGTTTGGGTTAGGGTTAGGGTTAGGGGTACGGTTAGGGTTAGGGTAAGGTAAGGGTTAGGGTTAGGATTAGGGTTAGGGTTAGGTGTAAGGGTTAGGGTTATGGTTAGGCTTAGGGTTAAGTTTACGGTTAGGGTTAGGATAACTGTAAGGATTAAGGTTAGGGTTAGGTTTAGGCGTTAGGGTTAGTGTTAGGGTAAGGTTTACGGTTAGGTTTAGGATTAGGTTAAGGGTAAGAGTTAGGGTTAGGGTTAGGTTTAGGGTTAGGGCAAGGGTAAGGGTAGGGTTAGGTATAGGGGTAGGGTTAGGTTTTGGGTTAGGGTTAGGTTTAGGGTTTGGGTAAGGGTGAGGTTAGGGTTAAGGTTAGTGTTAGGGTATTGTTAAGGGTTAGGGTTAGGCTTAGGGTTAGGGTTAGGTTAAGGGTTAGGGTTAGGTTTAGGGTTAGGGGTAGGGTTAGGTTAAGGTTAGGGTTAGGGTATTGGTAAGGGTTAGGGTTAGGGGTTAGGTTTAGGGTTAGGGTTAGGTTAAGGGTTAGGGTTAGGTTTAGGGTTAGGGATAGGGTTAGGGTTAAGGTTAGGGTTAGGGTATGGTAAGGGTTAGGGTTAGGGGTTAGGGTGAGGTTTAGGTTAAGGGTTAGGGTTTGGTTTAGGGTTCGGTTTAGGGTTAGGGTAAGGGTAAGGGTTCAGGATAGGGTTAGGGTTAGGATTAAGGTTAGGTTAGGGTTAGGGTAAGGGTAAGTGTTAGGGTTATTGTTAGGGTTAGGGTTAGGGTTAGGGTTACGGTAAGTGTTAGGGTTAGGCGTGAGGATTAGGGCCAGGGTTAGAGTTAAGTTTAGGGTTAGGGTTAGGTTCAGGGTAACGGTTAGGGTTTGGGTTAGGGTTAGTGGTTAGGTTTAGGGTTAGGGTTAGGGTTAGGGTAAGGGTGAGGTTTAGGTTTAGGGTTAGGAGTTCGGGTAAGGGTAAGTGTTAGGGTTAGGGTTAGGGTATTAGTTAGGGTTATGGTTAGGGTTAGGGACAGGGTAACGGTTAGGATTAGGGTTAGGGTTAGGGTAAGAGTAAGAGTTAACGTTAGGTTAAGGTTTAGGTTTAGGGTTAGGTTTAGGTGTAAGGGTAAGGGTTATTGTTAGGGTTAAGGTTAGGGTTAGGGTAAGGGTAAGTGTTAGGGTTAGGATTAGGGTTAGGTTTAAGGGTAGGGTTAGGGTTGAGTTAAGGGTAAGATTTAGGGTTAGGGTTAGGGTTATTAGTAAGGGTTATGGTTAGGGTAAGGGTTAGGTTAGGGTTAAGGTTACGGTTAGGGTAAGAGTAAGGGTTAGGGTTAGGGTTAGGGTTAGGATTAGGTAGGTAGTGTTAGGGTTAGGGTAAGAGTAAGGGTTAGGGTTAGGGTTAGGGTTAAGGTTAGGGTTACGGTTAGGGTAAGGTTAAGGGTTAGGGTTAGGGTTAAGGTTAGGTAAGTGTAAGGGTTAGGATTAGGGTTAAGGCTACGGGTTGGGGTTAGTGTTAGGGTTAGGGTAAGGGTAAGGTTTTGGCTTAGGGTAACTGTAATGGTTAGGGTTAGGGTTAGGGTTAGGGTTAGGGTTAGGGTTAGGGTAAGGGTTACTGTTAATTTTAGGGTTAGGGTTAGGTTAAGGGTAAGGGTTAGGGTTAGATTTAGGGGTAGGTTAAGGGTTAGGGTTAGGGTAAGGTAAGGGTTATTGTTAGGGTTAGGGTTAAGGTTAGGGTTAAGGTTAGGGTTAGGATTAGGGTAAGGGTAAGGGTTAGGCTTAGGCTTAGGGTTACGTTAGAGTAAGAGTTAGGGTTAGGGTTAGGGTTATGGTTAGGTTTAGGGTTAGGGTTAGGGTTAGGGTAAGGGTTAGTGTAGGGTTATGGTTAGGTTTAGGGTAAGGGTTAGCGTTAGGGTAAGGGTTAGCCCTAGGGTAAGGGTAAGGGTTAGTGTTAGGGTTAGGGTTAAGGTTAGGGTTAAGGTTGGGGTTAGGGTTAGGGTTAGCGTTAGGGTTAGGGTTAGGGTAAGGGTAAGGGTTAGGGTTAGGGGTAGGGGTAGGTTAGGGTTTGGGTTAGGGTTAGGTTTAGGGTTAGGGTTAGGTTAAGGGTAAGGTTAGGGTATTGGTAAGGGTTAGCGTTAGGGTTAGAGTTAGGGTTAGGGTTATAGTAAGAGTAAGAGTTAGGGTTAGGTTTAGGGTTACGGTTAGGGTTAGGGTTAGGGTAAGGGTAAGGGTTAGGTTAGGGTTAGGGTTATTAGTTAGGGTTATGGTTAGGGTTAGGACAGGGTAACGGTTAGGATTAGGGTTAGGGTTAGGGTAAGAGTAAGAGTTAAGGTTAGGGTTAGAGTTAGGTTTAGGGTTAGGGTTAGGGTAAGGGTAAGGGTTATTGTTAGGGTTAAAGTTAGGGTTAGGGTAAGGGTAAGTGTTAGGGTTAGGATTAGGGTTAGGTTTAAGGGTAGGGTTAGGGTAGAGTTAAGGGTAAGATTTAGGGTTAGGGTTAGGGTTATTAGTAAGGGTTAGGGTTAGGGTAAGGGTTAGGTTAGGGTTAAGGTTAGGGTTAGGGTAAGAGTAAGGGTTAGGGATAGGGTTAGGGTTAAGGTTAGGGTTACGGTTAGGGTAAGGTTAAGGGTTAGGGTTAGGGTTAAGGTTAGGGTAAGTGTAAGGTTAGGATTAGGGTTAGGGTTACGGGTTGGGGTTAGTGTTAGGTTAGGGTAAGGTAAGGTTTTGGCTTAGGGTAACTGTAATGGTTAGGGTTAGGGTTAGGGTTAGGGTTAGGGTTAGGGTTAGGTTAAGGGTTACTGTTAGTTTTAGGGTTAGGGTTAGGTTAAGGGTAAGGGTTAGGTTAGATTTAGGGATAGGTTAAGGGTTAGGGTTAGGGTAAGGTAAGGGTTATTGTTAGGGTTAGGGTTTAAGGTTAGGGTTAAGGTTAGGGTTAGGATTAGGTAAGGGTAAGGGTTAGGCTTAGGCTTAGGGTTACGTTACAGTAAGAGTTAGGGTTAGGGTTAGGGTTAGGTTTAGGGTTAGGGTTAGGGTAAGGGTAAGGGTTAGGTTTAGGGTTATGGTTAGGTTTAGGGTAAGGGTTAGCGTTAGGGTAAGGGTTAGCCCCTAGGGTAAGGGTAAGGGTTAGTGTTAGGGTA
>NW_028327510.1:0-2500 GCF_031878675.1 Megascapheus bottae
TGTTTAGTGTGATAGTGTTAGGGTGAGGGTTAGCCTGAGGGTTAGGATTAGGGTTAGTGTGCGGTTTAAGGTTAGGTTGAGGTTTAGGGTGATATTTAGGGTTAGGGTTAGGGTTAGGGTTAGGGTGTGGGTGTGGGTTAGGGTGAGGGAGAGGATTAGGGTTAGTGTTACAGTGAAGGTTAGATTTAGGGTTAGGGTTAGGATTAGAGTTAGTGTTTTGTATAGGGTTAGGGCTAGAGTTAGGGTTAGGGTGAGGGTTAGGGTTAGGTTTATGGTGAAGTTTAGGGTTAGGGTTAGGGGTATGTTTAGGGTTAGGTTTAGGGTTAGAGTTAAGGTTATGTATTGGGTTTGGTCTAGGGCTATGTTTAGTGTTTGGTTTAGGGTTAGGGTTAGGTTTAGCGTTAGGGTGAGGGTTCGGTTAAGGTTAAGGATTAGTTTTAGGGTGAGGGTGAGGGTGAAGGTTAGTGTTAGGGTGAGGGTTAGAGTGAGAGTGAAGTTTAGTTTTAGGGTTAGGGTTAGGGTGAGGGAAGGTGATGGTTAGGGTTAGGAGGAGAGTGAGGGTGAGTGTTAGAGTGAGGGATAGTGTTAGGGTTACGTTTAGGGTGAGGGTTATGTTTAGCTTTAGGGTGAGAGTGAGGGTGAGGCTTAGGGTAAATGTGATGGTGAGGGTTAGGGTGAGGTTTAGGGTGGTAGGGTTAGCTTGAGGGATATGGTTAGAGTTAGGGTTAGGGTTAGAGTGAGGTTTAGGGTCAGGGTTAGGTTTAGGGTGAGGATGAAGGTTACGTTTAGGTTAGGGTTCGGTTTAGGGTGAGGGTTAGGGTGAGCGTTAGGGTGAAGGTTAGGTTTAGGGTTAAGGTTAGAGTTAGGGTTAGGGTTAGGGTAAGATTGAGGGTTAGGGTGAGGTTAAGGATTAGGGTTAGGGTTAGAGTGAGATTGAGGGTTAGGGTGAGGGTAAGGGTTAGGATTAGGGTTAGGATGAGGTTTAGGGTGAAGGTTAGTTTTAGAGTTAGTGTGACGGTTATGGGGAGTTTTACCATGTCGGTTAGGGTTAGGGTTAGTTTTAGATTTAAGGTTAGGGTTAGGGTTAGGGTGAGGGTTAAGGTGAGAGTTAGAGTTAGGATGAGGTTTAGGTTTAGGTTTAGGGTTAGGGTTAGGGTTAGGGTTAGGTTTGGGGTTAGGGTCAGGGTTAGGGATAGGGTTAGGGTTAGATTTTGGGTAAGGTTTAGGGTTAGGGTTGGGGTTAGGGTCAGGGTTTGGGTTAGGTTTAGGGTTAGGGGTAGGGGTAGGGGTAGGCATAGGGTTATGGTTAGGGTTAGGGGTAGGGTTTGGGTTAGTTTTAGGGTTAGGGGTAGGGTTAGGGTTAGGGTTAGGGTTAGGGTTAGAGGTAAGTTTAGGTTTAGGGTTAGGTTTAGGGGTAGGGTTAGGGTTTGGGGTAGGGTTAGGGTTAGGGTTAGGGGTAGGGCTAGGGATGGGTTATGGTTAGGGTTAGGGCTAGTGCTAGGGGGAGGGTTAGGGTTAGCGTTGGGGCTAGGGTTAGGGTTAGGGTTAGGGTTAGGGCTAGCGTTAGGTTTAGGATTAGTGTTAAGGCTAGGGCTAGGGTTAGGGTTAGGGTTAGGTTTAGGTTTAGAGGTAGTGCTAGGTTTAGTGTTAGTGTTAGGGTTAGGACTAGGGCTAGGGTTAGGGTGAGGGTTAGGTTTAGGGTTAGGTTTAGGTTTAGGGTTAGAGCTAGGGCTAGGGTTTTTTTTAGGTTTTGGGGTAGGGGTAGGGGTAGGCGTAGGATTAGGGTTAGGGCTGGGCTAGGGCTAGGGTTATGGTTAGCGTTAGGGTTAGGGCTAGGGCTAGGGATAGGGTTAGGGCAAGGGTTAGGACTAGGGTTAGGGTTAGGGTTAAGGTTAGGGCTAGTGTTAGGGTTAGGGTTAGGGTTAGAGGTAGGCTTAGGGTTGGGTTCAGGGTTAGGGTTAGGATGGTGGGGGTAGGGTTAGGGGTAGGGTTAGGGGTAGGGTTAGGGTTAGGGTTAGGGTTAGGGTTAGGGTTAGGGTTAGGGTTAGGTTAGGGTAGGGTAGGGCTGTGGTTAGGGTTAGGATTAGGGTTAGGAATGGGGTAGGGTTAGGGTTAGGCTTGGGGCTAGGGTTTAGAGTTAGGGTTAGGGTTAGAGGTAGAGTTAGGGTTAGGGTTAGGGTTAGGGTTAGGGAGGGTTAGGGGTAGGGGTAGGTTTAGGGTTAGGGTTAGGGTTAGGTTAGTGTCATGGTTAGGTTTAGGGGTAGGGTTAGTGTTAGGGTTAGGGGGAGGGTTAGGGTTAGGGGTACATTTAGGGTTAAGGTTAGGGTTAGGGTTAGGGGTAGGGGTAGGGTAGGGTTTGGGGTAGGGTTAGGTTAGGGTTAGGGTTAGGGTTAGGGTAGGGTAGGGGTAGGGTTAGGGGTAGGGTTAGGGGTAGGTGTAGCGTTGGTTGGGTTAGGGTTAGGGTTAGGGTTAGGGGTAGGTTTAGGGGTTAGGGTAAGGG
>NW_028327510.1:7500-25000 GCF_031878675.1 Megascapheus bottae
TAGGGTTAGGGTTAGGGTTAGGGTTAGGGTTAAGTTCAGGGCTAGGGTTAGGGTTGGGGTTAGGGTTAGGGTTAGGGTTAGGGTTAGGGGTATCGGTAGGGCTAGGAATAGGGTTAGGTTTAGTGTTAGGGCTAGGGCAAGGGTTAGGGTAGGATTTAGGGTTAGCGCTAGTGCTAGGATTAGGTTTAGGGTCAGGGTTAGGTCTAGGGCTACGGTTAGGGTTAGGGTAGGTTTAGGGTTAGGGTTAGGGCTAGGATTAGGGTTAGTGTTAGCGTTAGTGTTAGAGCTAGGGCTAGGGTTAGGGTTAGGGTTAGGTTAGGTTTAGAAGTTAAGTTAGGGTTAGGGTTAGGGTTATGGTTAGGGCAAGGGTTAGGGTTAGGGATAGGATTAGAGGTAAATTTAGGGTTAGGTTTAGGGTTAGGATTAGGGGTAGGGTTAGGGTTAGGGTTAGGGTTAGGGTTAGGGCTAGGGCTAGGCTTGGGGTTAGGGTTAGGTTTAGGGTAAGCGTTAGGGCTAGGCTTAGGGTTAGGGTTAGGGTTAGGGCTAGGGATAGGCTTAGGGTAAGGGTTAATGTTACAGGTTAATTTAGGGTTAGGATTAGTGTTAGGGCTAGGTTTAGGTTTAGGGTTCGGGTTAGGGTTAGGGGTAGGGGTAGTGGTAGGGTTAGGGTTAGGGTTAGGGGTAGGGTTAGGGGTAGGGGTAGGGTTAGGGTTATGGGTAGGGTTAGTGTTATGGGTAGGGTTTGGGTTAGGGGTAGGACTAGGGCTAGGGTTAGGGTTAGGGTTAGGGGTAGGGTAAAGTTGGGGTTTGGATTAGGGTTAGGGTTAAGGGTAGGGGTAGTATTAGGGTTAGGGTTAGGTTTAGGGTTAGGGGTAGGGGTAGTGTTAGGGTTAGGGTTAGGTTTGTGGGTAGGGGTAGGGTTAGGGGTGGGATTAGGTTTAGGGTTAGGGTTAGGGGTAGGGGTAGGGTTCAGGGTAGGGTTAGGGTTAGGGTTAGGGTTAGGGGTAGGGTTAGGGGTAGGGTTAGGGCTAGGGCTAGAATTAGGGTTAGGGTTAGGGGTAGGGGTAGGGATAAGGCTAGGGTTAGGTTTAGGGTTAGGGTTAGGGTTAGGGTTAGGGGTCTGGTTAGGGTTGGTGGTAGTGTTAGGGTTAGGTTTGGGGATAGGGGTAGGGCTAGGGTTAGGGTTAGGGTTAGGGATATGTTTAGGGCTAGGGTTAGTGGTAGGGTTAGGGTTAGGGGTAAGTTTAGGGGTAGATTTAGGGTTAAGGTTAGGGCTAGGGATAGGGCTAGGGTTAGGGTTAGGGTTCGGGCTTGGGTTAGGTTTAGGGTTAGGGTTACTGCTAGGGTTAGGGTTAAGGTTAGGGTTAGTGTTAGGGCTAGGACTAGGGTTAGGGTTAGGGTTAGGGGTAGGGGTAGGGTTAAGGTTAGGGTTAGGTTTAGGGCTAGGTTTAGGTGTTGGGGTAAGGTTAGGGTTAGGGTTACGGTTACGGTTAGGTTTAGGGTTAGGTTTAGGTGTAGGGTTAGGGTTATTGATAGGGGTAGGGTTAGGGTTAGGTTTGGGTTCAGCTTAGGTTTAGGGTTACGGTTAGGGTTAGGGTTAGGGTTAGGGGTCGGGCTAGGGTTAGGGTTAGGGTTAGGGTTAGGGTTAGTGTTTTCTGGTTAGTGTTAGGGCTAGGGCTAGGGTTAGGGTAGGGTTTAGGTTTAGTGCTAGTGCTAGGGTTAGGGTTAGGGTTAGGGTTAGGGTTAGTTGTTAGGGTTTAGGTAGAGTTAGGGTTAGGGTTAGGGTTAGTGTCAGGGTTAGGTTTAGGGGTAGGATTAGGGTTAGGGTTAGGATTAGGGGTACGTTTAGGGTTAGGGTTATTGTATGGGTAGGGGTTGGGGTAGGGGTAGGTTAGGGTTAGGGTTAAGGTTAGGGTTAGGGTTAAGTTTAGGGCTAGGGTTAGGGTTGGGGTTAGGGTTAGGGTTAGGGTTAGGTTTAGGGATATCGGTAGGGCTAGGGATAGGGTTAGGTTTAGTGTTAGGGCTAGGGCAAGGGTTAGGGTAGCATTTAGGGTTAGCGCTAGTGCTAGGATTAGGTTTAGGGTTAGGGTTAGGGCTAGGGCTACGGTTAGGTTTAGGGTAGGTTTAGGGTTAGGGTTAGGGCTAGGATTAGGGTTAGTGTTAGCGTTAGGTTTAGAGCTAGGGCTAGGGTTAGGGTTATGGTTAGGTTTAGAAGTTAAGTTAGGGTTAGGGTTCGGGTTATGGCTAGGGGTAGGGTTAGGGTTAGGGATAGGATTAGAGGCAACTTTAGGGTTAGGGTTAGGGTTAGGGGAAAGGTTAGGGTTAGGGTTAGGGTTAGGGTTAGGGCTAGGGCTAGGGTTAGGGTTAGGGTTAGGTCTAGGTCTAGGTGTAGGATTAGGGTTAGAGGTAAGGTTAGGGCTAGGGTTAGAGTTAGGGTTAGGGTTAGGGTTGGTTATGGCTAGGGCTAGGGTTAGGTTTACAGTTAGGGCGAGGGCTAGGGCTAGGGTAGGGTTAGGTTTGTGGTTAGGTCTAGGGCTAGGGATAGGGTTAGGGTTAGCGTTAGGGCTAGGGCTAGGGCTAGGGTTAGGGTTAGGGTTAGGTTTAGGCTTAGAGCTAGGGTTAGGTTTAGGGTTAGAGTTAGGGCTAGTGTTATGTTTAGGGTTAGGTGTAGGGGTAGGGTTAGGTTTAGGGTTAGGATTAGGGCTTGGGCTAGGGTTAGGCTTAGGGTTAGGGGATAGGGTCAGGGTTAGGGTTAGGGTTAGGGTTTGTGTAGGGGTAGGGTTAGGGTTAGGGTTAGGGGCAGGGGTAGGGTTAGGGGTAGGGGTGGGTTTAGGGTTAGTTCTAGGCGGATAGGTAGGGGAACGGTTAGGGTTAGGGTTAGGATTAGGGGTAGGGTAGGGTTAGGGTTAGGGTTAGGGCTAGGCCTAGGACTAGAGTTAGGGTTAGGTTTAGTGCTTGGGTTGGGGTTAGGGTTAGGGTTAGGGTTAGGCGTAGGGATAGGTTTAGGGTTAGGGTTTAGGGTAGGGGTAGGAGTAAGGTTAGGGTTAGGGTTAGGGTTTGGGTTAGGGCTAGGGTTAGGGTTAGGGTTAGCGTTAGGGGTAGAGTTAGGGTTAAGGTTAAGGGTAGGGTTAGGTTTTGGGTTCGGGGTAGGGTTAGGGTTAGGTTTCGGGTAGGGTTAGGGTTAGAGGTAGTGTTAGAGTTAGGGGTAGGGGTAGGGTTAGGGTTAGGTTTGGGGTTAGGTCTTGGGCAAGGGTTAGTGTTAGGGTTAGGGCTAGGGTTAGGGTTACGGCTAGGTCTAGGGTTAGGGTTAGGTTTAGGGCTAGAGCTAGGGTCAGGCTCAGGGTTAGGGTTAAGGATATGGTTAGGTTTAGGGATAGGTTTAGGGCTAGGGGTAGGTTAGGGTTAGGGTTAGGGCTAACGCTAGGGCTAGGGTTAGGGGTAGGGTTAGGGTTAGGGCTAGGGCTAGGGTAAGTGTTAGGGATAGGGTTAGGGCTAGAGCTAGGGTTAGGTTGAGGGTAAGGGTTAGGGTTAGGTTTAGGAGTAGGTGAAGGGTTATGGTTAGGGTTAGGGTTTTAGGCTTAGTGTTAGGGTTAGGGGTAGGTTTCGAGATAGGGTTATGGTTAGGTTTAGGGTTAGGGGTGGGGTAGAGTTAGGGTTAGGTCTAGGTTTAGGGGTATGTGTAGGGTTAGGGGTAGGGGTAGGTTTAGGTTTAGGGCTAGGGTACGGGTTAGGGGTAGGGCTAGGGCTAGGGATAGGGTTAGGGTTAGGGCTAGAGTTACGGCTAGGGTTAGGGTTAGAGTTAGGGTTAGGTTTAGGGCTAGGGCTAGGCTTAGGTTTAGGTTTAGGATTAGGGTTAGTGTTAGGGTTAGGGTTAGGGTTAGTGGTAGGGTTAGGTTTAGGGTTAGGTTTAGAGTTAGGGTTAGGGCTAGGGCAGGGGTTAGGCTTAGGGTTAGGGGATAGGGTTAGGGTTAGGGTTAGGGTTAGGGTTAGAGGTAGGGGTAGGGATAGGGTTGGGTTAGGTTTATGTTAGGTTTAGGGGTAGGATTAGGGTTAGGGTTAGGCATAGCGTTAGGGTTAGGGTTTGGGTTAGGGGTAGGGTTAAGGGTAGGGGTAGGCTTAGGGTTAGGGTTAGGGTTAGGGCTAGGGGTAGGCTTAGGGTTAGGGGTAGGGTTAGGGTTAGGGGTAGGCATAGGGGTAGGGGAAGGGTTAGGGTTAGGGTTAGGATTAGGGGTAGCGTTGGGGTTAGGGTTAGGGTTAGGGGTAGAGTTAGGGTTAGGGGTAGGTTTAATGCTAAGGGTAGGGTTAGGGTTAGGGTTAGAGCTAGGGTTAGGGTTAGGGTTAGGGGTAGAGTTAGGGTTAAGGGTATGGTTAGGGCTAAGGGTAGGGTTAGGGTTTGTTTCAGGTTTAGGGTTAGGGCTAGGACTAGGGTTAGGGTTAGGTTTAGGGGTATGGGTAGAATTAGGGTTAGGGGTAGGGTTAGGGCTAGAGCTAGGGTTAGGTTTAGGGTAAGGGTTAGGGTTAGGGTTAGGGTTAGGGCTAGGGCTAGGATTAGGGTTAGGGGTAGTGTTAGGGTTACTATTAGGGGTAGGGGTAGGGGTAGGGTTACGATTAGGTTTAGAGTTAGGGGGAGGTGTTAGGTTAATGTTAGGTTTAGGGGTAGGGTTAGTGTTAGGGTTTGGTTAGGGGTGGGGTTAAAGGTAGGTGTAGGGTTAGGTGAGTGTTAGGGTTAGAGGTAGGGGTAGGGGTAGGGGTAGGGGTAGGGGTAGGGGTAGAGTTAGGGGTAGGGGTAGTGGTAAGGGTTGGGGTAGGGTTAGGGTTAGGGGTAGGGAAAGGCTTAGGTTTAGGTGTATGGGTGGGGCTAGGGTTAGGGTTTGGGTTAGGGTAGGGTTAGGGTTAGGGGAAGGGGTAGGGTTAGGGTTAGGGTTAGTTGTAGGGTTAGGGGAAGGGGTTGGGTTAGGGGTATGGTTAGGGTTAGGTTTAGGGTTTTAGGGTTAGTGTTAGGGTTAGGGGTAGGTTTCGAGGTAGGGTTATGGTTAGGTTTAGGGTTAGGGGTGGGGTAGAGTTAGGGTTAGGTCTAGGTTTAGGGGTATGTGTAGGGTTAGGGGTAGGGGTAGGTTTAGGTTTAGGGCTAGGGTACGGGTTAGGGGTAGGGCTAGGGCTAGGGATAGGGTTCCGGTTAGGGCTAGAGTTACGGCTAGGGTTAGGGTTAGAGTTAGGGTTAGGTTTAGGGCTAGGGCTAGGCTTAGGTTTAGGTTTAGGATTAGGGTTAGTGTTAGGGTTAGGGTTAGGGTTAGTGGTAGGGTTAGGTTTAGGGTTAGGTTTAGAGTTAGGGTTAGGGCTAGGGCAGGGGTTAGGCTTAGGGTTAGGGGATAGGGTTAGGGTTAGGGTTAGGGTTAGGGTTAGAGGTAGGGGTAGGGATAGGGTTGGGTTAGGTTTATGTTAGGTTTAGGGGTAGGATTAGGGTTAGGGTTAGGCATAGCGTTAGGGTTAGGGTTTGGGTTAGGGGTAGGGTTAAGGGTAGGGGTAGGCTTAGGGTTAGGGTTAGGGTTAGGGCTAGGGGTAGGCTTAGGGTTAGGGGTAGGGTTAGGGTTAGGGGTAGGCATAGGGGTAGGGGAAGGGTTAGGGTTAGGGTTAGGATTAGGGGTAGCGTTGGGGTTAGGGTTAGGGGTAGGGGTAGAGTTAGGGTTAGGGGTAGGTTTAATGCTAAGGGTAGGGTTAGGGTTAGGGTTAGGGCTAGGGTTAGGGTTAGGGTTAGGGGTAGGGGTAGAGTTAGGGTTAAGGGTATGGTTAGGGCTAAGGGTAGGGTTAGGGTTAGTTTCAGGTTTAGGGTTAGGGCTAGGACTAGGGTTAGGGTTAGGGTTAGGGGTAGGGGTAGAATTAGGGTTAGGGGTAGGGTTAGGGCTAAGTGTAGGGTTAGGGTTAGGGATAGGTTAAGGGGTAGTGTTAGGGTTAGGGTTAGGATTAGGTGTAGGGTTAGGGGTAGGATTAGGGGTAGGGGTACGGTTAGGGGTAGGGGTCGGTTTAGGTGTACAGTTAGGGTTAGAGTTAGGGTTAGGGGTAAGGTTAGGGTTAAGGGTAGAGTTAGGATTAGGGTTAGGCTTAGGGGTAGGGGTAGGGGTAGGGTTAGGGTTAGGATTAGGGTTAGGGGTAGGGCTAGGGCTAGGGCTAGCGTTAGGGTTAGGGGTAGGGTTAGGGTTAGGTCTAGGGTTAGGGTTAGGCTTAGGTTTAGGGCTAGAGTGAGGGTCAGGGTTAGGGTTAGGTTTAGGTTTAGGGTTATTGTTACGGCTAGGGCTAGTTTAGGGTTAGGGTTAGGGCTAAAGCTAGGGCTAGGATTAGGGTTCGGGGTAGGGTTAGGGCTAGAGCTAGGGTTAGGTTTAGGGTAAGGGTTAGGGTTAGGGTTAGGGTTAGGGCTAGGGCTAGGATTAGGGTTAGGGGTAGTGTTAGGGTTACTATTAGGGGTAGGGGTAGGGGTAGGGTTACGATTAGGTTTAGAGTTAGGGGTAGGTGTTAGGTTAATGTTAGGTTTAGGGGTAGGGTTAGGGTTAGGGTTTGGTTAGGGGTGGGGTTAAAGGTAGGTGTAGGGTTAGGGTGAGTGTTAGGGTTAGAGGTAGGGGTAGGGGTAGGGGTAGGGGTAGGGGTAGAGTTAGGGGTAGGGGTAGTGGTAAGGGTTGGGGTAGGGTTAGGGTTAGGGTTAGGGGTAGGGAAAGGCTTAGGTTTAGGTGTATGGGTAGGGCTAGGGTTAGGGTTTGGGGTAGGGTAGGGTTAGGGTTAGGGGAAGGGGTAGGGTTAGGGTTAGGGTTAGTTGTAGGGTTAGGGGAAGGGTTAGGGTTAGGGGTATGGTTAGGGTTAGGTTTAGGGTTTTAGGGTTAGTGTTAGGGTTAGGGGTGGGTTTCGGGGTAATGTTATGGTTAGGTTTAGGGTTAGGGGTTGGGGTAGAGTTTGGATTAGGGCTAGGATTAGGGGTAGGGTTAGGGTTAGGGTTAGGGGTAGGGGTAGGGGTAGGTTTAGGGGTTGGGTTAAAGGTAGGGTTAGGGTTATGGTGAGTGTTAGGGTTAGGGGTAGGGGTAGGTTAGGGATAGGGATAGGGGTAGGGGTAAGGGTAGGGGTAGGGTTAGGGTTAGGTTACTGGTAGGGAAAGGGTAAGGATTAGGGGTAGGGTTTGGTTTAGGGTTAGGGTTAGGGTTAGGGTTAGGGTTTGGGGTAGGGTAGGGTTAGGGTTAGGGTTAGGTGTAGGGTTGGGGTTAGGGGAAGGGGTAGGGTTAGGGGTAGGGTTAGGGTTAGGCTTAGGGTTTTAGGGTTAGGGTTAGGGTTAGTGGTAGGGTTTGGAGTACGGTTAGGGTTAGGTTTAGGGTTACGTGTTGGGGTAGACTTACGCTTAGGACTAGGTTTAGGGGGAGGTTTAGGGTTAGGTTTAGGATTAGGGATAGGGTTAGGGATAGGGTTAGTGTTAGGGGTAGATTTAGGGTTAGTGTTAGGGTCCGGGTTAGGGGTATTGCTAGGGCTAGGGTTAGGGCTAGGGTTATGGCTAGGGTTAGGGTTAGAGTTAGGGCTAGGGCTAGGGTTAGGTTTAGGTTTAGGGTTAAGGTTATTGTTAGGATTAGAGTTAGGGTTAGTGGTAGGGTTAGGTTTAGGGTTAGGGTTAGGATTAGGGTTAGGGCTATGGCTAGGTTTAGGCTTAGGTTTAGGGGATATGGTTAGGGTTAGGGTTAGGATTAGGGTTAGAGTTAGAGGTAGGAGTAGGGATAGGGTTAGGGTTAGGTTTAGGTTAAGGTTAGGGGTATGATTAGGGTTAGGGTTAGGCGCAGGGTTAGGGTTAGTGTTCGGGTTAGGGGTAGGGTTATGGGTAGGGGTAGGGTTAGGGTTAGGGTTAGGGGTATGATTAGGGGTAGGGGTAGGGGTAGGGTTAGGGTTAGAGGTAGAGTTAGGGTCATGATTATGTTTTGGGTTAGGTTTAGGACTAGGGCTAGGGTTAGAGTTAGGGTTAGGTTAGGGCTAGAGCTAGGGTTAGGTTTAGGGTTAGGGTTAGGGTTAGGGGTAGGGTTAGGGTTAGGGTTAGGGCTAGGTCTCGGGTTAGGGTTAGGGTTAGGGCTATGGCTAGGGCTAGGGTTAGGTTTAGGGGTAGGGTTAGGGCTAGGACTAGAGTTAGGTTTAGCGTGAGGGTTAGGGTTAGGGATTGGGGTAATATTAGGGTTAGGGTTAGGGTTAGGTTTAGGGGTAGGGTTAGTGTTAGTTTTAGGGCTAGGGCTAGGTTTAGGGTTAGGGGCAGGGTTAGGGCTAGGGCTAAAGTTATGGTAGGGTTAGGGTTAGGGCTTGGGCTAGTGTTAGGGTAAGGATCAGGTTTAGGGGTAAGGGTTCGGGTAGTGTTAGGGGTAGGGTTAGGGTTAGGGGTAGGGTTAGGGTTAGGTTTAGGGTTAGGGTTAGGGTTAGGGTTAGGTTTGGGTTAGGGTTAGGCTTAGGGTCAGGGTTAGGGGTAGGGGTAGGGTTAGGGTTAGTTGAGGGTTAGGGTTAGTGTTAGGATAAGGTGTAGGTTTAGTGGTAGGGTTAGGGGTAGGTAAGGGTTAGGTTTAGGGTTACGGTTATGGGTAGGTGTGGGGTTTGGGTTACGGTTAGGGCTAGGGTTAGGGTTAGGTTTAGGGTTAAGTTTAGGGCTAGGGTTAGGGTTAGGGTTAAGGTTAGAGTTAGGGTTAGTTTTTTAGGGTTAGGGTTAGGGGTAGGGGTAGGGTTAGGGTTAGGGGTAAGGGTCGGGGTAGGGGTAGGGGTAGGGTTCGGGTTAGGGTTTGGGGTAGGGGTAGGGTTAGGGTTAGGATTAAGGTTATGGTCATGGGTAGGGTTAGGGTTAGGGGTAGGGGTAGGGTTTGGATTAGTGTTAGAGTTAGGGGTAGGGTTAGGGCTAGGGTTAGGGTAAGGTTTAGGGATAGGGTTAGGGCTAGAGCTAGGGTTAGGTTTAGGGTTAGGGTTAGGGATAGTGTTAGGGATAGGTTTAGGGGTAGCCTTCGGGTTATGGGTGGGGTTAAGGGTAGGGGTAGGGTTAGGGTGAGGTTTAGGGTTAGGGGTATGGGTAAGGGTAGGGCTAGGGTTAGGGTTAGGGTTAGGGGTAGGGTTAGGGTAAGGGTTAGGATTAGGGTTAGGGCTAGGGCTAGGGCTATGGTCAGGGTTAGTGTTACGGTTAGGGCTAGGTGAAGGGTTAGGGTTAGGTGTAGGGTTACGGTTAGGGTTAGGTTTAGGGTTAGGGTTAGGGGAAGGGGTAGGGTTAGGGCTTGGGTTAGGGTTAGGGTTAGGTTTAGGGTTTTAGTGTTAGTGTTAGGATTAGCGTTAGGGTTCGGGGTAGGGTTAGGGTTAGGTTTAGGATTAGGGGTTGGTGTAGAGTTAAGGTTAGGGCTACGGTTATGGGTAAGGTTAGGGCTAGGGTTAGGTTTAGGGCTAGGGTTAGGGTTAGGGTTAGTGGTAGAGGTAGGGTTAGGTTTAGGGTTAGGGTCAGGGGTAGGGGTAGGGCTAGGTCTAGGGTTAGGTTAGGGTTAGGGCTAGGGGTAGGGCTAGGGTTAGGGTTAGGGGTAGGGGTAGGGGTAGGGCTAGGGTTAGGGGTAGGGTAAGGTGTAGGTATAGTGTTAGGGTTAGGGTTAGGTTTAGGGTTACGGTTAGGGTTAGGGGTAGGGTTAGGCTCAGGTTTAGGGTTAGGTTAGGGCTAGGGTTTGTGTTTGGTTTACAGTTATGGCTAGGGCTAGTGCTATGGTTAGGTTTAGGTTTTGGGTTAGGTCTTGGTCTAGGGTTAGGGTTAGGGTTAGGATTAGGGCGAGTGTTAGGGTTAGGGTTGGGTTTAGGGCTAGAGCTAGGGTTAGGGTTAGGTTTAGGGTTAGGTGTAGGGTTTGGGTTAGGTTTAGGTTTAGGGCTAGGGCTAGGGTTAGGGTTAAGGTTAGGGCTAAGCTAGGGCTAGGGGTAGGGGTAGGGGTAGTGTTAGCACTTGGGATAGTTAGGTTTAGGGTTAGGGTTAGAGTTAGGGATAGGGCGTTTCTTAGGGTTAGAATTAGGGTTAGTTTTAGGGGTTGGGTTAGGTTTAGGGTTAGGGTGTAAGGTTAGGGGTAAGGTAAGGGCTAGTGTTAGGGTTAGGGTTAGGTTTATGGTTAGGTTTGGGATTAGGGTTAGGAGTAGGGTTAGCGTTTGGGTTAGGGGTAGTGGTATGGGTAGGGGTAGGTTACTTTTAGGCTTAGGGTTAGGGTTAGTGTTTTGGGTAGGGCAGGGTTAGGGTTAGGGTTAGGGATAGCGGTAGAGTTAGGTTTAGGGGTAGGGTTATGGTTAAAGGTAGGGTTAGGGTTAGTGTTAGGTTTAGGGGTAGGGTTAGTGTTAGAGGTAGGGTTAGAGTTAGGGTTAGGGTAAGGTGTAGGGGTAGGGTTAGGGTTAGGGTTAGGGTTATGGTTTTAGGGTTAGAATTAAGGTTAGGTTTAGGGTTAGGGTTCTGGGTAGGGTTAGGGTTAGGGTTAGGGGTATGGGTAGTGTTAGGGTTAGGGTTAGGGTTAGGTTTAGGGGTAGAGTTAGGGTTAGGGTTAGGGTTAGTTTTAGGGTTAGGGGTAGGGTTAGGGGTAGGGGGAGGGTAGGGGGACAGGTAGGGGTAGGTTTAGAATTAGGGTTAGGGTTAGTGTTAGGCCTAGGGCTAGGGTTAGGGTTAGGGTTAGGGGTACGGTTAGGGGTAGGGGTAGGGGTGGGGTTAGGTTTAGGGTTAGGGGTAGGGGTAGGGGTAGGGTAAGGGTTAGGTTAGGGTTAGGGTTAGGGTTAGGTCTAGGGCAAGGATTAGGGGTAGGGCTACGGCTAGGTCTAGGGTCAGGGTAAGTGTTAGGGTTAGGGCTAGGGCTAGGGTTAGGGTTAGGGTTAGGGTTAGGTCTAGGGATAGGGTTAGGTTTAGGGTTAGGTTTAGGGTTAGGGGTAGGGTTAGGGTTAGGGGTAGGGGTAGGGTTAGGTTTAGGGTTACCGGTAGGGGTAGGGGTAGGGCTATGGTTAGGTTTAGAGTTAGGTTAGGGTTTTAGGGTTAGGGTTAGGGGTAGGGGTAGGGGTAGGGGTAGGGATAGGGGTAGGGTTTCGGTTAGAATTAGGGTTAGGTTTAGGGGTATGGCTAGGGCTAGGGTTAGGGTTAGGGTTAGGTCTAGGAATAGGGTTAGGTTTAGGGTTAGGTTTAGGGCTAGGGGTAGGGTTAGGGTAAGGGGTAGGGGTAGGGTTAGGTTTAGGGTTACCGGTAGGGGTAGGGGTAGGGCTATGGTTAGGTTTAGAGTTAGGGTTAGGGTTTTAGGGTTAGGGTTAGGGGTAGGGGTAGGGGTAGGGATAGGGGTAGGGTTTCGGTTAGAATTAGGGTTAGGGTTAGGGGTAGGGCTAGGGCTAGGGTTAGGGTTAGGGTTAGGGCTAGGGCTAGGGTTAGGGTTAGGGTTAGGTGTAGGGTTAGGTTTAGAGCTAGGGCTAGGTTTAGGGTTAGGGTTAGGGTTAGGGCTAGAGTTAGGGTTAGGTTTAGGGTTAGGGTTAGGGTTAGGGTTAAGGGTAGGGGTAGTGTTAGGTTAAGGTTTAGGGTTAGGGTTAGGGTTGGGCTAGGGTTTGGCTTAAGGTTAGGGGATAGCGTTAGGTTTAGGGTTAGGGTTAGGGTTAGGGTTTGCGGTATGGTAGGGTTAGGGTTAGGGTTACGGTTAGGGTTAGGGTTAGGGTTAGGGGTAGGTTAGGGTTAGGGGAAGTGGTACAGTTAGGGGTAGGGTTAGGGTTAGGGTTAGGGTTTTAGGGGTAGGTTTAGGGTTAGGGGTAGGGTTCGGGCTAGGGTTAGGGTTAGGTTCAGGGTTAGGGGTTGGGGTAGAGTTAGGGTTAGGGCTAGGGTTAGGGCTAGGGTTAGGGTTAGGGGTAGGGGTAGGGCTAGGGGTAGGGTTAGGGTTAGTGGTAGCGGTACGTTTAGGGTTAAGTTTAGGTTTAGGGTTAGGGTTATGGTTAGGTTTAGGGTTAAGTTTAGGAGTAGGGGTAGGGTTAGGTTTAGGGTTAGGGTTAGGGATAGGGCTAGGGTTTGGCTTAGGGTTAGGGGATAGGGTTAGGGTTAGGGTTAGTGTTAGGGTTTGGGTAGGGATAGGGTGAGGGTTAGGGTTAGGGTTAGGGGCAGGGGTAGGGTTAGGCGTAGGGGTGGTTTTAGGGTTAGGGCTATGCCGGGGCCAACCGGCAGCAAACCAGGTTTCGCAGATTGGGGTTCCTGAAATAGGGAACAAGGACTAGGAAGAAAAAGAAGAGAGACAGACACACTGGGTCCGGGATGTCCGCAGTCCAGGAAAAGACTGCCAAGCCTGCTCGTTTATTTTCCACTCCCCCTACTTCCCTCCTCCTCTCCCCGGGAACCTCCAGGTGTTACATTCATATGGTAATTCTCAGGTCATTTACATAGAATAGGGCCAGAAAGCAATAAGACAATATAGCCATCGTCTGATGCAAGTCAAGGTACAGTTTGATTCCACTCTGGCTCCCAACATGTCCCCGGTTTTTTATTTTAAAAGAAACACAAGTGCAAGTTTTACTCTTTTCTATACCCCTAATTTATCCTGTCACATTTTCCAAAAATGACTTTGGTCCCTTGGTCCAATGGGGATTTGATGGGCGGAGATTCAACTTCCGTGACTTCTTCAAGCTGACTCAGGGGCGCCGTCTCCACGCTTGACCAGGGACCTTAAGAAGCTCAGCCTGTTTTATCAAGGGGTTGCAAGGATTAGACACCAGGAACAACAATCTACTCCAAACTAGAAATCATACTTGACATTCAACAACTGCACAAACCATCCTTGGCCACAACAGCGCAGCCTACCTAGCACCCATTTGCAAAGGCTTTTTCTTGATTGTCTGGGGAACTAAATTTCTGCATCCTTAACAATGCTTCAGTTGTCAGATCTAAACAGATTAATAGAGACACAAGCCTCAGATCCACAAACTTTTCCTGAATTTGTGGCTGGTGTCAAAAATAAAAAATAAAAATTTTACTCAATTAGGACTTTAAACTACCCGCTATCACAGAAGATTGACAAGTTCCTGCCCAGTTATGAAAGGCACGGGCATTAGTAAGGCATGCTTACAAACTATTCTATGACCTCCCGGCTCTGATTAATTTGAATGGCCAAGCACAAGTGACTCTAAGATCTGACACCATCTCTGCCATCCAAGCAGAGGCTTTCCTGTCACAGTAGTGTCTCTCCACACAGGGATAAACATCCCATTAGCAATTCACTTTGTTGGTTGCTGGATTTGAACTCAGGGTCTGGGCGCTGTCTGTCAGCTCTCCAGCTCAAGGCTAGCACCCTGCCACTGTGAGTCCCGAACTTGGTGCATGAGTGCTTCCCCCCAGTTTTTCACCTCAGAGCTAGCACTCTGCCACTTCGAGCTCCAAAGCAACTCTGTCCCAGCATCCTGCTGGCAGATTAGACACCACAGTCTCACAGGGACTTTGCTTTGCCCGGGCAGGCTCAAAACTGTGGCTTTCAGATCAATGAGTCCTACAAAAGGCCACTTTACTCCAATTAGAAGCAACAAGGTGGTCAATTCAGAAATAGTCTCTAAGCATGATCTTACCTGGAACTTGGTGAGGGCCAAACTTACATCTGAATGAGGATCTGCTGTCCTTCTCCATGGGCCTTCTGGTGATTGCTATAAAGTAACTTACAAGAGTAAGCTGAAATAGCAATTAAGCAACCATTTTGGTAGTCCTAATTTTCCTTGTTTTCTTTTTTTTTTTGAAACAAAGCTTTAGGACAACATTACTTTTAAATTTTGTTCAGAAATCATTTCTAATTTTCTTAAAAACTTTTACACTTTTTAACTTAAACTCTTAACACTTTGGTCTTTATTTGCATTTGAAAAACCTTTAAGGCCAAAGGAATTCCCTTTGCCTCCAGGCCCTCTAAGGCTCAAGGCACTCCTCTTGCCTTTTAGAAAAAAGGGCTCTTTTGCAGTTTAGATTACTGCCTAGAACTCCAACAACAGTTTAAACTCAAATAACAGTTTTTCCCTAATTCAAGAACTATAGACATCAGTGCACCAAAAGTCTAAGTCTGGACTTAGTTTCCTCTCCTTTTTTAAAATACACCCAAAAGCATGGAGATAAACCTTTAAACATTCCTTTAAAATACTAATCACATTATCCACATTTTACCATCAGATTTCTAGTGTCAGTTTGCAAGAAAGGACAGGCAAAATTTCTGACGTTAATGAACAATTTTACATTTAAATTTCTAATACATGTTTCCAAACTTTAACTTAAAGTAATAAATCCCAAATTCCCTAACACCTCTGTGCTGAACAGGATACAATGTTTACAATGTAAACAGCTGTATGTATTGCAATACCAGATTTTTTAAAATGCAGATTTCAGGATCTTTAGAAAAATACTTTTTACCAGTTTTTCTTTAAAACAATGCAATAATACTTTTAAGACATAGGAAACATTCAAGCATAATAATTTTCTTGAAGTTTAGACTTAGATTTACCCAATTACCTTTGTTTCAAATGAGTTCAACCATTGTTTTATACAGCATGCTGACAATTTAACCTTGAACGTGTTCACTCACTCATTCACACACATTCATACTCAAATATCATAAAGTGCGCAAAATTAATATTGGCCGTTTGTTTTCCGGAAGTTTGTGTCAAGAGAGTTTTGCCAATTTTACTCTTATAGATGAGAACCAGGTTCAAAACAAAACTTTTTGCAAGGCAACTAGCTGGAATTTATTTTTCCAGGGCTTGTTACAACTGCAGACATGGGGGAGCGGCCATGCTAGGCCCAGAAATGTTCAAATAAATAACAAGGATGTGTGCTTGAGTATGCACAAAAAAACCATAAGGATCCATACTTAGAAATGGTACCAATTTTTAAAGACAAAACTGGACAAGGAAAAATATGTAACACGAACAAGACAGAGAAACGGAGACTTTTAAATAATCAGACATTGACATATAACAAGAAAATTGGACTCAATCAGATACACTTAACACAAAAAACATGAGCTCAAATGAATGTTTTCACCAAACAGTTATTTTTAGATTTAAACATGTCTTGCTGGTGGGACTCTCAGGTATGCCTTGTTATCGACAAGAAACTCAGAAGGGAAGGGGGGGTCAAGGCGTCCCTTGACCACCCAGGCCTCTGTTTTAGGCTCACAGTGCACCTTTTCAAACAAACAAACAAAAATAAAATAAAATAAAATAAAAACAAAATGCAGACATACAAGGGGGTCGGCCGACTTCTACTTACCTCTGGAGGCCTTTGCTTTTCACCTGGGCATCTTTTACAAAAAAGGTTATTAAGAAGAGGGCTGGTAAAGACAAAATAATGTCACATATTAAATTGTGTAGAGTCAATAAATATGTTAAAAGGTCCCTACATAATAGTAAAAGGAGGAGAAACACAGCTCATATGAATGTGTGGAACAAGTGGATCAGTAGCAGTCCCGATTGACATGCACAAATAACTCAGGTCCTTCCCACGTCGCAGGATGCACCACTGGAGGGTTGGGGGTGTAGGCCCAGTGAGTCGCTGCTTGGATGGCCACTGTCACTCTCCACGATCCGAACGCAGCGTTCAGGCAGCCAGCGGGCGTCATTTTCTCCTTGTGAAAAAACACATACATGCCCTCTACCCCAGGTTAGAACAGGATCGGGTCCATGCCAAGCACCAGTTAGGGGATCCTTCCATTTTACTAAGGCAAAAGGACGCTGCGCTCTTTTTTCCCAGAATCGCTGAGCAGCAGATAAATTATTTGAATCCAAATTCAAAAAATTTAAAACAAATAAAGCATGATTAAGTATATTCACAGGGGTAGCGGGATATGACTCTCCTTTCTGTATTTTAGCAATTTGATGTTTTAATAATCCATTAGCTCTCTCCACAATGCCTTGACCTTGAGGATTGTAAGGAATGCCTGTAATATGAGTGATATTATAGGAATGGCAGAAGGATTGAAATGCTCGGCTTGCATAGCCAGGGCCATTATCTGTTTTTATTTGCGAGGGAATCCCCATCTCAGCAAAGCATCGAATGCAGTGAGAGATACAATGTTTAGTGGCTTTCCCAGCAAGGGGGGTGGCCAAGATAAAATTAGAATAAGTATCTACAGTAACATGAACATATTTTAATCGGCCAAATGATGGAACATGTGTGACATCCATCTGCCAAATGTGATTAGAAAGCAGTCCTCGTGGATTTATGCCTAAATGGGGGGCTGGTGAAAAAGGGACACAGTTGGAGCAAGTTTTAACTATTTGACGTGCCGCTTCTCTAGATAATTTGAACTGTCGGCGCAAGGCTCGACTGTTTTGATGATGGAAGGCATGTGACTGCTTAGCAAGTTCAACCTGAGTTAAGTAAACTCTGGTGGCGGAGTCAGTAACTGCATTGCCCTCACTTAAAGGGCCAGGAAGATTAGTGTGAGCTCGAACAAAGCCAAAAAAACAGGGGTGGTTGCGAGAACAAAGCAAAGTTTGTACTTGGCGAAATTGGGTCTGAATATTGGAGTTAGTAGTTCCAATAAAGGGAACAGTTTCTATGACTTGAAGAGCACGAATTACATATTGACTGTCTGAGTATAAGTTAAAGGGCTCGTCTTGTAACAGGACGAGTGCTTGTAAAACAGCCTCTAGTTCTTCAGATGGGTCCTTTAACTCATAAAGTTCCCTTAATTCAAGATTAAGTTCAGCATTTTCATGTAGAGGATCTATGTATTCACTTACTAAACTCCATACAGTAGCAGCCTCTATTGGGGTCTTCTCGGGGCCATATACGTCATAATAATCTAGAATTCTTTTTCCTATCCGCTGCCAGGCTTTTTGGAATTCCTCCTCTATAGACCTTGGGCATGCCTCCTCGACAAACTGTAGGAAGCTCTGAAGCACCCCTTTTTCCACCCGCGTTCCGTGGGCTTCAAATAGGCCTGTTAAGATCGGTAGAAATAACCCATGGCTATTAGCTTGACCCATAATTTTTACTCCTGACTATACTCTCTTACTAGTCCTACGATGTGTTACTCACCACAGGGAGGGGTCCTTCACCTTCGTCCCAGATTTTCAGGGTCCCTGTTCGGGCGCCAGATGCCAGGGCCAACCGGCAGCAAACCAGGGTTCGCAGATTGGGGTTCCTGAAATAGGGGACAAGGACTAGGAAGAAAAAGAAGAGAGACAGACACACTGGGTCCAGGATGTCCGCAGTCCAGGAAAAGACTGCCAAGCCTGCTCGTTTATTTTCCACTCCCCCTACTTCCCTCCTCCTCTCCCCGGGAACCTCCAGGTGTTACATTCATATGGTAATTCTCAGGTCATTTACATAGAATAGGGCCAGAAAGCAATAAGACAATATAGCCATCGTCTGATGCAAGTCAAGGTACAGTTTGATTCCACTCTGGCTCCCAACAGGGCTAGGCGTAGGGGTAGGGGAAGGGTTAGGGTTAGGGTTAGGATTAGGGGTAGGTTAGGTTTAAGGTTATGGTTAGGGCTAGGGCTAGGGCTAGAGTTAGGG